>NC_055974.1:30495899-30538399 GCF_018492685.1 Alosa sapidissima
ACCATGTCTCATAGGAAACGGATGTTGGAGGCCAACACCTGGCTAGTAAGCGGTTTTGGTTTCTATCTAGCAAGCTAAAAGAAATGCTAACTAGCATGCTAACATCTAATATCTGCACACATATCAAGGACTGTGCATACTTCATGACCCTATATATACCACGAAAATGGATTTGAAGATTATACCAAAACTAGTTATCCATACTATACACATTTCTATGAGTGCCAAACATTTAAATAACTATTGCCAAATGTTTAAATAACTAGTGCCAAATGTTTAAATAACTATTGCCAAATGTTTAAATAACGCTGCTTTAATGTATAGTTTTCCAGGCAGAACTAGCACGTACCATAGTTACCGATCTGCATGGCCCCCATCTGATTGGCCAGCTGCTGGGTGGGGGGCGGGACCTGAGGGGCCATGCTCTGGTAGGACACCTGAGGGGGTGGGCCAAAGGGGGAGGGGCCTGCTGCAGGGGGTGGGAACCTGGGAAGGAGAAGGACCAATTAGACTTGTCCACCAAATTAAATTATCAAATGAAATCCTTAAATCATGTGTGTGTGTAATTAAATAATCAAATGAAATCATTAAATAATGTGTGTGTAATTAAATAGGGTAAGGCTATTTGCACCCCTGGTACAATTACAGTAGCAGTGTATGCTATTCGTACCCTGGTGCAATAAGAAGTGAATTCTATTCGTACCCCGGTGCACACAGCAATGTGTCCTATTAGTACCCCGTCTGGTACAAATATCAATGTATGCTATTCGTACCCCGGTGCACACAGCAATGTGTCCTATTAGTACCTCGTCTGGTACAAATATCAGTGTATGCTATTTGCACCCCTGTGCATTTAATCTGGCATATTGATCACAAAATGTAATAATATTTTTTTTTTTTTTTTAAAAACAAGCAACATGGTTTTTTTGTTGTTACATAACAGAGTGTGAATAGCTCAGCTGTGTAATAGACACTCTGAATAAGGTATGCTGTTTGCATCAATGTACAGTTAGAAGTGGATGCTATTCGTACCCTGGTGTTTATAGTACTGCATGCTATTTACATCCTGGTGCATGAACTAGCTAATTGTTGCAATCAACACTTCCGTTTGAGAACCGATTTCTTGTTCAAATTGCGCGCCTTCTCTCCAGAGACGTTGGTACACATGCACACTCACTCTGCCTAAATGCATCACACAGGAATTGAACCCGTCTCCCGCATGCCAGCCCTTCCCTGTGACCACTGCACTATCTGCTTCAACAAGGAATGTGTGTGTTAATGTGTGTGTGTGTGTGTGTTTCTCTGTGTGTGTGTGTGTGTTTGTGTGTGTACCTCTGTGTGTGTATGTGTTAATGTGTGTGTGTTAATGTGTGTGTGTGTTAATGTGTGTGTGTGTGTACCTCTGTGTGTGTGCTCCGTTCTGTTGCAGTGGTGATCCGTACTGAGACACAGGAGGGGGCGTGGCCACTGGCCCTTTGGCAACACCTAGAAGGTACACAACACACACACTCATCAACACACACACACATAGTACACAAAACACACCCTCATCAACACACACACACACATCAACACACACACTCATCAACAGATACACTCATCAATACACACACTCACATAGAACACACACACACTCATCAATACACACACACATCAATACACACACACAGCACACACACACATCAACACACACACTCATCAACACACACACTCATCAACACACACAAACACACTCATCAACACACACACTCATCAACACACACACTCACATAGAACACAACACACACACACACATCAACACACACACACACACATCAACACACACACACACACACACACATACTCATCAACACACACACTCATCAACACACACACACACTCACATAGAACACACACACTCATCAACACACACACACATAGAACACACACTCATAAACACATACGTCATAAACATTGCATGTCTATGGAAAGGCTTTGCAGTAGAATTGTCCAATGGTCAATCTGTGTTGCTTCAATTTGTGTTTTATGCGATGCACCGATGCTGGGTTCATGCAGTTTTGCGCAAGTTTAAAATGTTTAGCCAACTGCGTAATTTGTCATTTTCGTTCCATAAGTTCCACTTTTCATGTCATAAATGTAACATGCCTATGATAAGGCTTTGCAGTTGTCCAATGTGTTGTCCATATGGTCAATCTATTGTCTCAATTGTGTTTCATGTGACATGTCGAAGCTACATTCATGCATTGTTTTGCTCCAGTTGAAAATGTTTCTGCATAATTTGTCAGCTGTGATCAAATGCGTTCAATAAATTCCACTTTTATGTCATAAATATAACATGCCTATGATTAATGCTTGTATGGTGTATCTCATCTAGGCCTCTCTTATGTTCAATCAAATTGGCTTTGCCCACCCGTTTTTTTCAGTGCCCACCCATTAGAACATTTCTGGCTATGCTACTGCACAGTAGCATCCTCTGCTAACCATATGAAGTAATGTTACAGTAGCATCCTCTGCTAACCATGTGAACTAATGTTACCGCAGCATCCCCTGCTACCCATGTGAAGTAATGTTACCGTAGCATCCCCTGCTAACCATGTGAAGTAATGTTACAGTAGCATCCCCTGCTAACCATGTGAAGTAATGTTACAGTAGCATCCTCTGCTAACCATGTGAAGTAATGTTACAGTAGCATCCCCTGCTAACCATGTGAAGTAATGTCACCGTAGCATCCCCTGCTAACCATGTGAAGTAATGTTACAGTAGCATCCCCTGCTAACCATGTGAAGTAATGTTACCGTAACATGCTCTGCATCTCTCCATGCTTTATAAATAAGCAAACTGGACCGGAGAGGGATGGGGAGTTGAATGGTGTCTATTACAAGCTTTTCCATGCATTCACATAGAATGGTGATGAAGGAAATGGGTCTGAGGTCATTAGTGAGATCTATCCAAGCCCAGGTGTGTTAGCCCAGGTGTGTTAGCCCAGGTGTGTTAGCCCAGGTGTGTTGGCCCAGGTGTGTTAGCCCAGGTGTGTTAGCCCAGGTGTGTTAGCCCAGGTGTGTTAGCCCAGGTGTGTTAGCCCAGGTGTGTTGGCTTGTGGAAACCCAGAGAGGTATTTCACAAAAGTAGAATTAAGAAATCCAAGATCCAAGAAATCGGAATCGATAAAGCGACACTTGACCTTGTGTAGTCTGGGCATCCTAGCTCAACATGTTTCATGAGCACCAAGTCAGGAGGAGTAGGATCGACTACTGTAGGTCAAGCCAGGTGTAAATCATTCAGAACATGTGTGCATTCTCGGCTTTCCTCCAAATTCATTCATTCCACGGCTTTCCACCAAATTAACGACAGCTTTTGATATAGACTAAAAAGAAAGTGAAGTATTTCCTCCAAATTAACAACAGCTTTTGATATAGACTAAAAAGAAAGTGAAGTATTTCCACCAAATTAACAACAGCTTTTGATATAGACTAAAAAGAAAGTGAAGTATTTCCACCAAATTAACGACAGCTTTTGATATGACTAAAAAGAAAGTGAAGTATGGGGAAACACGACCGTTTTTGCAAAACAGCAAGAGTAGGCGTGGTTGACCCACTGAATGCACACTTAGTAGTAAAACTATAAGTATACTCTTTTGATCCCGTGAGGGAAATTTGGTCTCTGCATTTATCCCAATCCGTGAATTAGTGAAACACACTCAGCACACAGTGTACACACAGTGAGGTGAAGCACACACTAATCCCGGCGCAGTAAGCTGCCTGCAATAACAGCAGCGCTCGGGGAGCAGTGAGGAGTTAGGTGCCTTGCTCAAGGGCACTTCATCCGTTCCTACTGGTCGGGGTTCGAACAGGCAACCCTCCGGTCACAAGTCCGAAGCGCTAACCAGTAGGCCATGGCTGCCCTGGTGTTTATGTTTTAACTAGGGCTGTCAATTGATTAAAAAAATTAATCGAATTAATTACATACTCTGTGATTAATTAATCTAAATTAATCGCATATATCATTTTTGCTGTGAAAGTATTTTAAATATTTAAATTCAAATGAATCATTGAATAATCAGCATTAGTGACATTAGTGAACTCATTAGTGAGTTCAAAAACTTTTTATTATTATTTTCACTGTTCAAATAATGACCATAATAATCTACGATATGACCTAATATGCTGAGGAAATAAAATTCAAAAGTGCTTCGGGAAGAAGTTTCATTGCATTTTAGGTCACAGGTACAGTATAACCTAGGGGACACAATGAAAATAAATTAACACTCCCCTCAATGTCAACACTTATTTCTTTGCATTGATGTGCGACTTTAGAGTTGACGAACTCCGGTGATACGCAAATTCCTTGCTGCATACATTGCAGAGGACTTTATTTTAATCAACACTTTATTTTTATCAACACCATCAGGCCGTTTTTTAAAAGTAAATGTTCCAATCAATGATCTAGGCAGAACATTTTTTTTCTGTCTTCTTTATTTTAGTCTAATGGTTACTGACTAGAACGGCTCGGGGTCAAAGGTCGTACGGAATCGATTAATCTGCACTATTTTTTATCTGCAGTTATTTTTTCTCAAATTAATTAATCAAAATTAATCAGTTATTTTGACAGCCCTAGTTTTAACCTGTGGGTACCCAGGAGTGCTAGCGTTAGTGTGATCTCTGGAGACACAGGTGTGTTAGCTTTACCTGTAGCAAACCAAGTGTGTTAGCATTACCTATAGTGACCCAGGTGTGTTAGCATTACCTGAGAAGAGCCAGATGTGCTAGCTTTACCTGTAGCAAACCAGGTGTGTTAGCATTACCTGTAGTGGCCCATGTGTGTTAGCATTACCTGTAGTGGCCCAGGTGTGTTAGCATTACCTGTAGTGGCCCAGGTGTGTTAGCATTACCTGTAGCAAACCAAGTGTGTTAGCATTACCTGTAGTGGCCCAGGTGTGTTAGCATTACCTGTGGGTGGGGCGGAGAAGGCCTGTGCAGGTGCTCCGTAGTGCCCGTACATGGGCTGGGCGGGGGTTGCTCCATACCCACTGGGGTACCCCCCCATCCCGGGCTGTGCCTGGGAGTAAGGGGGGGCCGCGACGTATCCCTGCTGGCTCATGCTGTCAGGGGATTCTTCTCATGCCAATCTGGCAACCCGACAAAAACCTGCAGAGGGGACACACACACATCACAGGCACGTCAGGACATGGCATCCACACACCCACCCACACACACACACACACACACAGAGACACACAGAGACACACAGAGACACACAGACACACACACACAAACACAAACACACACACAGACACATACAGACACACACAGACACAAACACGTCAGGACATGGCATCCGCATCCCCACACACACACACACACACACACACACACACACATACACACACACACAGACACAAAAACACACACACACACATACACATACACACACACACACACACACACACACACACACAGAACACAAAAAAACACACACACACACACACACACACACACAGACACACACACACACACACAGAACACAAAAAAACACACACACACACACAGACACAAACACACACACACGTCACAGGCACGTCAGGACATGGCATCCACCCACACCCACACCCACACACACACACACAGACACAAACACACACACATCACAGGCACATCAGGACATGGCATCCACCCACACACACACACACAGACACAAACACACACACATCACAGGCACGTCAGGACATGGCATACACACACACACACACACACACATACACACACACACACACACAGACACAAACACACACACATCACAGGCACATCAGGACATGGCATACACACACACACACACACACACACACACACACACACACACACAGAGGATGTTGGAGCAGAGGCTCTGCATGTCCCCCCTGCTCTTCTGCTGAACTGGTGGTTTATTCTGCAGCCCTAAAAGCCTTTTAGTACCTACTCTACCTGACCATGCGGATCTCCATGAAGCCTCTACCTGACCATGAGGATCTCCATGAAACCTCTACCTGACCATGCGGATCTCCATGAAGCCTCTACCTGACCATGAGGATCTCCATGAAACCTCTACCTGACCATGCGGATCTCCATGAAGCCTCTACCTGACCATGCGGATCTCCATGAAGCCTCTACCTGACCATGAGGATCTCCATGAAGCCTCTACCTCAGTGTTTCCCAAACTTTTTTTCTGGGGACCCACTTTTTAAAAATGACAGACCATCACGACCCATTCACTTCAGATCTAACATGCAAACTGCATGCAATCATATTGTTTTCTCAAACTTTTCTTGAGGGTATTCTTGCATGCTACGCAGTCGTCACTCTTCAGCATAGTAAGCTGTTCCTAAAGAGAGATGTTGTAGGCTACGTTGCGTTGCAGACAAATGGATCCATAACACCGTCAATTCCTATGTAAACATAGCAAGTAACTCAAGTCGTTATATTGTAGCCTATTTGTGGAGGTTTCTTTATTTGGAAAGTTGAATATGCATTTTTCTCTGGAGTTAAACGTTTATTTGTAGGCCGTATACCAAGGCTGAGTTGTTGTGGCAAGCTATGTTGTAAGAATGTGAAATTAATAAATATCAGAACAAGAGGCTTTTGCGCAATAGTCAAAAGATAATGCGCCTTTATTGTAGCCTATATTATTGTATTGTAGAGTTTGTGAGGTGGAAAACGAGAGGAAAATGTTTAAAATGTCCATTTAAATAGTAGGCTAATATAATGCACCGTTGAGCATTTTAAATCCGAAATAATAAGGAACGTGAGGAGGTTGCTATTAACTTTAAAGAGTGCGTCTACAATTGAAACTATCTACAGCCTATGACACAAATTGAATAGCCATGTCTGGTATATGGATGTCTGCTTTAGTTGACTAGATTTTAATCGGTCAAGTTGAAGAGCTGGTGTCCGTTAATGTTTGTGCAAATAGGCTGATTCATGTCCCTTGCATTTTGCAACTGCGAGGTCCATGGCAGGCGCCCCACAGAAATGTTTAATTTTGTGAGTGAGATGCACGCTGTCCCCTCTGCGACGCGTTCGCCCCCCAATTTCAGAGCTATTCTAAATGCAAAATTGCACAGAGGGATGTAACTGTGGTAAACAAACTATATCCTAATAGAAAACTGATAGCTTTCCTGGCTAAGTTAGGCCTATTAGACAACATAAATTGTGCCGACGACCCGAATAAAATCTCCTGCGACCCAGTCTTTGGGAAACACTGCTCTACCTGACCGGATGGGAATCTCGATGTAGCACTGAGTTGTCTCCATCTCCATCACTGGACTAGAGACTCCTGCTGTCTATGCAACCTGTTTGGAAACTCATGTATGTTCAGGAGGTTTAGGGTCTCTTCACTATAAAGGGTTATTTTAAGCCGTCTGTGCTTTGTCAAGGGGAGTTGTGTGCTGCCTATTGCGTTTGTGAAGGGGAGTTGTGTGCTGCCTAAGTGGATATTGCGTCTCTGTGTTTGGATTGAAGGGGGGTGCAGGCCATGTCAGTGAGTTTGTGTAAGGGGCATGTGAGGTTGATATGGATGTTAACTCACCTTCACTACAGATATACTTCCAGTTGAGTGTAACTGTGTGTGTGTATGTGTGTGTGTGTTACATCTCTAAACTGAAAGAGACACACACACTGACTCATGAAGTAATCTGTTTCCAAACTCTCTCCCCTAACACGTGGAAATGGGACCTTTGGTATTGAACTGGAAGATTGCGATAAGGGTCATTTGTGATAACACAATCAGCTGCTGGGTAAGACAACACACACCCTCACACACACACACACACACAACACCTTGTAAATGGCCTCTACTCTTAATATTGAACTCTTGAACACTTTGATTGTATTTGAGCACTTTAAAAAAAAAAAAAAAAATGACAAAAATGACAACACGATTTCTGTCGCCTGCAGGCAACACCAGTAATTAACGGGCCTAGGTGTGTATGACCCCAATGAGTCAGTCACAAACTGCATCTAGGCCTATATGTTATGTATGAGAACAATCAGTGGCACTGCATAAATTAAAGTAGCAATCTGAACAATATGATTGCATTTTAGCTTTGCCTTTTAGTAGCAGAAGAGTTGCATTTGTTTTCATTTCATGGCACAGGGCTGAATTCACCTGGCCACAGATCGCCTGTGGCCGCAGATCGGAAGCTGTTCCTAAAGAGAGATGTTGTAGAGAGCGGAATACATGTCCTACTGCCTGAACAGATAAACGGATTTCTTATGAGAAATCGTATGGGTTTCTTATGAGATGTCTTCCGTGGCATCCAGCGGTGGTGTCTTTCGGCGTCGGCCAGCCTCGCACCCATATGCCACGTCAAAGACCGTTATGAGGGCGAACTTGCATCACAATCAACAAATGAGCCAAACGTCACATAAACGTTTCTAGTCACTGTAAAAGAGGCTTAATTAGCCTACATTTCTGGCTACAATGCATCGCCAACACTATGAGAGAACAACACGCAAAACTTCACCAACAGACAGCTGTGAGAAGGAGGATGATGCTACTCTAGATCACGACACGGAAATAGCTAAGGTGTTAAACTTTTCCTCCACGATTAACCCTACGGAAGGCAATCACAAACCTTTATAGAAAAATAAAATACACATGGCGTCATGCATTGTCATAGTGGGGTGTTAGTTTTTTTAAAGTGTCGTTATTTACCTAAGTAGTAGAATGGGAGACTGGGCAGCGTCCGCTTCGCTCGGAATCCTGAAAGTGCACGGCGAGTAGTGCCACGTCAAACTCCCGCACGCCACCGGCTCCAATGCGCAGCGCACCGCGTACTTCTCTGGGGCGACTGCGCATGCGTGCAGGAGGGGAGACACTACACGTCAGCAGCAGAGGCCATAGTGCGCACTCGGCAGGGCGCGAGACAGCCAGCAGACTACTCAGATGCGCACAGATGTTGCTGTGGCATGTTTCTGTAACGCAGCCCCGTATTACTGACCGGGAAGGAGGAAATGAGAGAAGCTTCGGACTGCGATACTGGCTGCTGAGGCCTGATTCTGCTGCGCCTGTTACAAACGTTTTAAAATCCCGTTTTAGAACCACCACTTAGTCTACTTTGGTATGTTCAGCAGTGATGCGCAGGTATATGCGATATATAGTGCTGACAAAAGTTTGCAAACGTGTTACAATAACCTTTTAGAGACAGAAAAAAATACAGTAGATGATCGCCATGGAATACTGTCATTAGTGTCTGCGTAAGTAATACCAACGACATCAACAGATTTTGTCCAAATCGACTTACAATCACATCAAATAGTCTAATAATAATAATAATAATAATGGTAAAAGCCTAAATTCAATTTAGCAGGATGTTCAATGGAAGTGGATTTTGTGATCAGAGGCCGGGTGCATTGTACTAAAGGGTTGTTATTGTGTGTGTAAATCAGTCATGGATGTGTTTGTGGCGTAACATCCTTTGTACTCATAGATATATATATACTGTCAGTAGGCCTATATCTATGCTTTGTACAGTGGCGGAACAAGTCAGAGCCGGGCCGGGGGCGGGGCACATGACCGGGCCCTTTATTAAACTCATCATAACATAATTTTACAACATAGGCTACACATGCCCGCAACAGCGTGTCTTACAAGCGTCAGCGCCACGGAGAGAAACGATGTAATTTTGAAGTCCATCGAACGTACATGAAGTGTAACCAAGAGAACAACAAAAACATTAGGCTACATGACCCCTAATAATAAAACAATAATAATACGCAGCACTTTATTTGAAGGGCATACGACGAGCCTTGCGCTCCGCGAACCACGATGCTCTGTGTAGGCCTATGTCCATTTTCTTTGCTCTCTCATTCGCTATGGACAACATGGCAAGTCCACTCAGTCTCTCCTGTCCCACTGTGCTCCTCAAGTGCTTTTTAATGGTCTTTAACTTGGAGAATGAGCGCTCAGAGGTTGCAACGGTGACGGGAAGAGTCAAAAATAAAATTAGGGCGGTGCAAATCTCACTGAATGCAGAAGTTACTGCTGGGTGGTTGCATTGGCGGAGCGAGGGGGTGGCTTCGGGGGCAAGCCCCGAATCTCTTTTTAAGAGCCCCGAATCTTTTTTTGTAGGTGTGTGTTTTCAATTTCCAACGATTTCTAATTTAACATCCCCTCGGTTTCTCTATAAATCTTACAAAATGTAGGCCTAGCCTAGGCCTACTATTACTGAGCAAATATCCCTTACTTTCAAAGCCCAATATTGACAGATAATCTGATTTCCCACACGATGAGTTTAGGCAATGCCAGAGCCGAGATGTAGCGGTTTACGTCATAAACCAGGAAAGTTCAGAGCGGCGCAGTCAGTAAACAGCCGGTAAGAAAAACTATTGTCAAGACATTAGGCAATTAGGCTACTGTACCCCGGAATACAAAAATAAACTTCAGAAAGACATAAAGTTTGTTGTACTGTATTCTGTAGTCTGTATTATGTAGTCTCAATGACCGAATCAGTAGATATACCTGTTGTCAGTTGAGTTCGTTCAATTCATTTATTGTAGGCTAGTAGCCTAGGCAAATATGAAACGGAGATGTAACGTACCGGCGGGATTTTGAACTTGCATGTTTCATGCATTTTAGGGCAAAAAATACCATGGGATTGATGTGTTCTCCATTTGAGGAACGTAATCAATTGCGGACGTGCACAGACAGCTCAGACACAGAGCGCATAGGCCTAGGCCTAGGTTAGGCTACTTTCACTTTCTAGAGCGCATTCATTAGGCTACGTAAAATATGCTTCATACCAAAACAACGATCGAACATTATCAAATGTATCATGACGTGTTGTCACAAAGACTTACTCCAATTAGAAAATCGAAACCAAAATCATGTAAGTGTAAGTGTTCTCTCATTGACGCCTGTAGGAGACAATATCGTTGATCCAATTTTGTAAATTTGCACGTTGTAAAGTTCAATATGAGAGTTAAAATAAAGCCAGTCATACAGCAGAACATTTTATTCAATATTTTACACCTACTAAATCATCAAAGTAAATTTCAAAACTTTTCAGCAACCGTGAGTCATAACTCGTCCTGACTGGGGCAACCTATAAGCCTACGTCCCACTCTGATGAAAATGATTGAAAAAAAACCGTTTGCATGATCTTAGCTCCTCCGGCTTTGTGCCGTGGGAGAGGCCCGTCCCACCTTACCGGGAGGTGGATGAGGGGCGCCCTCGCACCCATAGACAGTAAAAGAAGGTCCCGGGCCGGGGGCGTGCCGCACCTCCCGCACCCCCTCAAGCTCCGCCCCTGGCTTTGTACCCATGAGAATAACATCTGTCTTAAGAGCCAGCAGCGCACCATCAAACAGCGCATTGGTATTTTGACAGTCAGCTCATCTGAAGAAATGCTTGCACATTCCACTAATATTTGTGTAAAGGATGCCAGCTAGCTTAGCTGTGCTTGTGGAACGTTGGTAAACTTCACTCTCAACCTCAAGAGTGCTGCTGGCATGCGAGCCAGTTGCCTGGGCTGTTGGCTCAATTGTTAGCGTGCTTGCCTCCCAATTCAAGGTGCTGCTGTTCGCGGGTTCGAGTCCGGGCGTGTGCAGTGCTGAATCGCGCAGGTTCAACACAACGCAGGTTACATTTGGTTTACTAAAACCTGTGTGTGTGTGACCAGCAGAATATAGCCATACATCTGCACTAGCCTATTATTTGAACACATCAACTGAACTGAAACTATCTTCACCGGGTCTCATAGGCAATGACAAAAATCTTATTTTCATTCACTATTGACTGACTAGGGGGTTAAAACAAAAAAAGCAGAACTTAATCCCAGTAACGTTCGAATGACTGCATAAAACTCGTAAGGATATTCATCCTGAAAATGAGTCGTTGCCTGGGACTCTTTGCTAAGGACTGCTATACTATAGGCCATGTTTCTCTTGGTCAGTGGCGTTTTTTAGTGTGTGTAAGATAGCAATCAAGCGCCTGATCGCACCTATTTGTTTTTTTAAATTGCCACACCAGTGGGCACAATGTCCAATGGAATCATGGAATCATATCGAAAAATTCATCACTGACTTGGGTGTACGATATAAAAAGTATTATTAAGACTTGCGTCGTGCTTGGGTACGATATAATAAGTATGATTAAGACTTTCGTCGTGCTTGGGTGTACGATATAATATAATAAGTTACGTCGTGCTTGGCGCCACGTTGTGCCGGGTGTATGGCCGACATAGTAGACGCTCATCAGAGGACCGCTGTGCATGGGCGTAGATTTAGGGTGGGACGCTAAGGACTAGTCCTAATCAAAATTTTAAGATGACAAAATTGTCCCCACCAATATTTTAGCGAACTTATTTGTACTGCTGATCATTCCGACAGCCAGCACGACAATACAAGAAACGTCAGGGTTATCTGACACACAGGCTACACGCATGGAGAATGCCAATGCACAGGCTACTTTGCAGTGGCAGTCAAGCGAGCAGGTGCGTCAACGACAACGGTAAGTTACCAGGGCTGTCCGCCAATACATACCCCATAAAAGGCCAAAGTAAAACATTTTGATATTGAATTTGACTGACAGAGCTGTCAATTCGGCAGCCGTGGCCTACTGGTTAGCGCTTCGGACTTGTAACCTAACCGGAGGGTTGCCGATTCGAACCCCGACCCCTCATTGCTACCCAAGCGCTGCTGTTGTTGCAGGCAGCTCACTGCGCCGGGATTGTGCTTCACCTCACTGTGTGCTGAGTGTTTCACTAATTCACGGATTGGGATAAATTCAGAGATTATATTTTCTTAAATGCAGAGATTAAAATATACTTATACTTACAATTAACCACATTATAATCAATAGGCCAAAATCATAATTGTGTATCTGTGCCGAATTTCGTAATTCAAGTCCAGTGTAGAACTGAATAAGAAAATCATAAGGCTGTATATCTTGAACTTCCAGTATGTGAGAAACTTGACTTGCCTTAATATCTCCAACCTCAAGTATGCAGCTAATAAGGAAATATAATTGTTATTTAATTAAACAAGGTGAACTTCTCCCCACTGTGCAATGCAGAAAAGGATGCTACAAGGAAGGGAATTCAAACACACTCAACACCTTACCATCTATTGATGTCATTGTGGTTCATTGAGATATCTGACATTTTTTCTGTTAATTGGCTTGGATACAAAAGGACATTGTTGCCTTTGTCGGTGTCCTTATGTGAACTTGCACAGGTAACCTTGCTCATATTTACTTGCGTACGACTTCACACCAGTGCTTCAGGGCAGCCGTGGCCTACTGGTTAGCGCTTCGGACTTGTGACCGGAGGCTTGCGGGTTCAAACCCCGATCAGTAGGCACGGCGGAAGTGCCCTTGAGCAAGGCACCTAACCCATCACTGCCCCTGAGCGCCGCTGTTGTTGCAGGCAGCTCACTGCGCCGTGATTAGTGGGTACCTCACTGTGTGTTCACTGTGTAGTGTGCTGAGTGTGTTTCACTAATTCACAGATTGGGATAAATGCAGAGACTAAATTTCCCTCACGGGATCAAAAGAGTATTTATACTTATACTTCAGACCAGAGCTGATGCTTCAGCAAAAGGCCGTCACTGAAAAGCTGTGAATGTCGTTGAACACAGCTGTTCTCACATTAGCTGATTGCGATAAACATTAACCATTGTTGCCTAATTACCAATTATTCATCAAGTAGTATCTACTTTTTTTAGTGTTTTTCACATAGTATTTTGCAGTATTTTTAAAATACAAAAATACACACCAATAAAGTATTTTGATACAAAATACAGAGCCATTTCCTTCAACCCAATAAAATAAAAATTACAAAATACTATTTTGTATTTGAAATACATATTACATGTTTCAGAAATCTTGACATGTCTAAGTTTTGGGTTGCAATATACAGGTAGTGGGCTCTCTGTTAATTTGAATGAGTAGGCCTAAGCCTAAGTTACAGCATTTCTATCACAATTAACCAGACTTTGACCTTTGGTCTGCTTTTAACAAAATTCTGGCTATGATTGTTCCTTGTATTGCATCATGAGCCATCACTGTGCCTATTGCATTCTACTGTTGTTAGCCTGAAGCCTAGCTCAGTCATTATGTTATACCACATCACCCTCCATTAGAAGTGCAATGAGCTGCATTGAGCATAATAAACTGCATTTAGAATTCCAAATTCATATTTCTAGATATTTTGGTGAAAGTAACTCAAAAGTAATACAATAGTAGTGTAATGCCTTACAATTCAGATACATATTATAATGTAACAAATTACTTTGAAAGTACAGTAATGAGTAATACTGTACATAATACGATTTTGAAGTAACTTGCCCAACACTGATGACAACCATCACTTTCTATGTATGTCTGTGTTTGTGTGTGTGTGTGTGTGTGTGTGTGTGTGTGTGTGTGTGTGTGTGTGTGTGTGTGTGTGTGTGTGTGTGTGTGTGTGTGTGTGTGGAGGGTCAATCAAATTCTATGATTGCCACTGATGTGAATGATCTCACAAATCACACAAACCAAATCAAGTTCGCAAAAAATCAAATCAAAAAATCGCAAAAGTATCGAAATTGAGATTCTTCACTTAGTATTGGTATTGAAACACTAATGTTGGTATTGTGACAACAGGAGTTGGGGATGTGTCCCCACCAAAGCTGAGACCAAACCTACGCCCTTGCCGCAGTGGACGAGAGGGGACGTAGAGTTTGATCACGGAATTCAGATAGCAAAGTGCAGATCCAGTGTGTGTCCTATAGGCCAGAGAATGGGATCTGAATGTAATTCTGGCTGCTATAGGAAGCCATGGGAGAGTAACTAACAGAGGAGTTCCATCTAACAGAGGAGTTCCATGTGTCTTCTTTGGCTGAGAAAAGGCCAGACAAGCTGCTGCAGCATTCTGAATCATCTGTAATGATTTTACTATGCAAGCAGGTAGGCCGGCCAGCTAACAATGCATTGCAATGGTAGAGTTTGGACAGAACCACGGCCTGCACGAGCTGTTGTATACACTTTTGATCCCGTGAGCGTGAGGGAAATTTGGTCTCTGCATTTATCCCTTTTATCTATCATTTATCCCTATCTTTATGTGTGGCATAATGGGCTCGATAAGGTCAGATCTCCCTAATATAGTACAGAGACACAACGTTGCTCATCAATTGTGACAACCATGCTGTTTTAAGCACGTCATATCAATGTGTGAATGCTGCTAAATGATTACGTAATGTTTGGATTGATGGAAAGCACATCTATGTGGCTATAACTAATCTGCAGTTACAGCATGTGTGTGTCTGAGTCAGGGCCTATACAGTCGAATAAGCCCAAGCTTTGACAGTGCTCCCAAAGATCTTTGGTTACTTTTTTTTCTCAATGCTTTATTGAACTTAAAGCAAGGTTGTCATTTGCATCAAAGCTCAAGTATAACTTGTGTTCCAATACACAAACCACTAAATAAAGAAACTCAACTCATAGTTTGAAGTAAACTCACAGACAACAAACAAAACAAAACAAGACAAAGGACAAACAAAAACAAAAACAAAAACAATCATTCAACTGACTGGTGGTTTACAAACTAGTAGCCTATCCGTTTTGTAAATAAAGTAGGAAAACACATCTTTCAAGTTTATATGAAGATCAGGGTATTTTAAGATCCTTGGTTACTGACCGCTCTGCAAGTGTGTTCAGTGACATCATCCTCACTGCTTCAAAGTCTGAAAATGCTTCCAGCTTATTTGTGTCTATTTAGGTCTTAACGTTTCTATCTATCAATCTATTGATCGAAGCAGCGGGTGTATTCAATTTCAGTGGAAGACTTTCCTTCTTTTGGCATTAGACGTGCCGTCTGACATGCCGAAGGTGCCGTCACATTAGGCTACTTTCGCTTATTGGCAACATGAGCAACAGGGGAGAAAACAGTTCGTTGCCGTAGTCCGATCATGGGGACCACAATACGCACAGTTTGGCATCTTTCCAACCTGTATATGTGTGTGTTTGAGAGAGAGAGAATGTGTGTGTGTTTAGTTTTCTTCTGCAGATGGACTTATTTGGCCGGTTCCTCCCCGTGACGTCGGAGCGGGCCGGACCCGCGAGGCTGCTGGTATGGGTCGGTGGGAAGCGCGAGCCTCCTCGAGTCCGCTGCTCGCGCTTCAGTGAGGAGTTTGGAGTCTTCTCATTCCTGTGCCACTTGATGAGCGTTGGCTGACCGCGAGCTCCGGTAGCATGGGCACAGGGGATTACTTCTGCCTGACGGTACGCGGGGGCGCGCCCTGGGGATTCAGCCTCCGCCAGAGCGACGGGGATGCGCACCGCCCCATACAAATCGACCAGGTATAATAATCATCATCATCATCATACTACTAATAATAATAATTAGAAGAAGAAAAAGAAGAATGACGTATTGCTTTATTAACGCTGCTGCTATTGGTAGTCTTGGTAGCAGTGATCGTGTAATAAAGCAGTCAGACTATCGTTTTTTGAGGATGTTTAAGGATGGAAATTGTTCTGTCGGTCTACCTTTTATATAGCAGTTCTCGAGGCTCTCGAGGCTATGCAGCGTGTGCGTAGGATTTTGTTAACGACGGTAAAGATCACCTGTGTAATGCTGATATGAACTCTTAAACTCGGACACTTGGAAACGTAGAATGAGAATTTGTCCATATGTGACCACCAGAACAGTTCTGTGCTATTATAGGAAGATTGCTTCAAGTAGGTCTTGGATATGGCTATATTTATATATTATATACAACAGAGCAATGACCTTTACTCTACCTTTCCAATGCACAGTGGAATGTTCTGTGTAGTGTGTAGTGAAGTTGGGGGCTGATCTCATAAGCGCACAGGTAACGGTTAGCTGATCAACTTGTGCTGTGGGTATTTCCATACACCAGTACTTAGTCCTGTGAGCTGACCTGCTCTTGAGTCATCACGCGGCAGTTAATTGATTCGAAAAGGCGAGCCGAGCTTGTTTTTGTCTAAACGGACTTTTCCAGCCCTAACGCGCCGCTCACACCAGCTCGAGACCCTGCGCCCTTATATGGTAAAGCCAAGGGGAGCTCGTGGGCAGAGAATGAGCGTTCCGTTATCACTCGTGCACACATTTCTAAACAAGCTCTCGCGGCTGGGACTGGGATGTGCGCGCGGTTATTAATGCTTTGGGCGCAGTCACCCGCAGGGTCGGTTCGCGGAGATGGAGCTCGTGTTATTTAGATTAATAGCCTGACCTCGGTCAGTACTGTGTGTTCTGTGTTTATGGAACGGCTAAACAGTCACTGGCTGTGCTGTGGTGGCGGAAAAAGTTAATGTCAGATTGACAAAAATCACAAAGATAAACATTTTGTCCAGCTCCATATTGACCCGTGCTCAGCCTCTCCCATCCCTCTCGCCCTCCTCCTGGAGAACGATGTATGATGTGATTGGATGATTGGATGTATGAGTGCTGATCTGTGAGAGCTGAGCTGTGAAGGATCTGTGTTCTGTATGTATGAGTGATGATCTGTGAGTGCTGACCTATAAAGGATCTGTGTTCTGTAGACCTATGTATGAGTGATGATCTGTGAAGGATCTGTGTTCTGTATGTATGAGTGCCTATCTGTGAAGGATCTGTGAAGGATCTGTGTTCTATATGTACAGTATGAGTGCTGATCTGTGAAGGATCTGTGAAGGATCTGTGTTCTATATGTACAGTATGAGTGCTGATCTGTGAAGGATCTGTGAAGGATCTGTGTTCTATATGTACAGTATGAGTGCTGATCTGTGAAGGATCTGTGAAGGATCTGTGTGTCCAGGATCTTGAAGTAATGAAAGCAGAATGACTTCAGGCCGTGCTGAGAGGCAGTTCTTGTTTTTATCTCCCTGGCTGTGGTTCCTCTGTCTGTAGTTCCCCTGGGTTTAGTTCCTCTGTCTGTAGTTCCCCTGGGTTTAGTTCCTCTGTCTGTAGTTCCCCTGGGTTTAGTTCCGCTCGCTGTAGTTCCCCTCGCTGCCCTTTAGCTGCTGCCCTTTAGCTCAGCCGGAGATTTCTAGTCACTGGCCTCTGCTGCACCATGGGCGTCCCAGCGGACACAACTGGTCCTGTTTATAGCGTCTGTAAACTCAACAGTCCCCTGAGCTAATCAGGGGAGCTGTGCTTAGCCTCCTAGGAACAGACAGCAAGCAGAGCAGTGTGTTTGTGAGAGAAGTGAGAGGATGTTTCTGGACAAGCACAAGCATGCACGCGCATGTGCACACACGCACGCACCCACCCACCCACGCACACACACACACACCCACGCACACACACACGCACACACACACGTATCCACACACCCACGCACGTATCCACACACGCACGCACCCACCCACACACACACACACCCACACACGTATCCACACACCCACGCACCCACGCACGTATCCACACACCCACGCACACGCACGCACGTATCCACACACCCATGCAATCACACACCCACGCACGCACGCACACACCCACGAACGCACACACGCACTTATCCACGTATCCACACAGCCACGCACGCACACACGCCCGCACGTATCCACACACGCACGCACACACCCACGAACGCACGTATCCACACACCCACGCAGGCACACACACACCCACATGTATCCACACACGCACACACACACATGTATCCACACACGCACACACACACATGTATCCACACACGCACACACACACCCACGCACGCACACACACCCGCACGTATCAACATCCCCACGCACGCACACACACCCGCACGTATCAACATCAACATCCCCACGCACGCACACACACCCGCACGTATCAACATCCCCACGCACGCACACACACCCGCACGTATCAACATCCCCACGCACGCACGCCCGCACGTATCCACACACGCACACACACACCCACGAACGCACACACGCACGTATCCACACAGCCACGCACGCACACACCCACGCACGCCCGCACGTATCCACACACGCACACACACACCCACGCACGCACGTATCCACACACCCACGCACGCCCGCACGTATCCACACACGCACACACACACCCACGCACGCACGTATCCACACACCCACGCAGGCACACACCCACGCACGCCTGCACATATCCACACACACACACACCCACGCACACACACACACCCACGCACGCACGCACGCACGTACCCACACATCCACGCACACACGCACGTACCCACGCACACACGCACGTACCCACACACCCACACACGCACGCACGCCCGCATACCCAGTTACCTGTAAAGTGGCCTCTGTGAACTCACCAACATTGACAGTGATTGGTTCAGGTGCCTGATGGCTCTCTCAGTGATTGGTTCATGTGCCTGATGGCTCTCTGTGATTGGTTCATGTGCCTGATGGCTCTCTCAGTGATTGGTTCATGTGCCTGATGGCTCTCTGTGATTGGTTCATGTGCCTGATGGCTCTCAGTGATTGGTTCATGTGCCTGATGGCTCTCAGTGATTGGTTCATGTGCCTGATGGCTCTCAGTGATTGGTTCATGTGCCTGATGACTCTCTCTGTGATTGGTTCATGTGCCTGATGACTCTCTCTGTGATTGGTTCATGTGCCTGATGGCTCTCTGTGATTGGCTCAGGTGCCTGTCTGTACATGTTGATTTCTGTAGGTCCCGCTCCATGTTGCGGTGTTTCCATTACCATACACACCCCCATTGTGCTGCTACTGATAGTGTGTGTCTGTGTGTGTGTGTATATAATGTGTGTGTGTCTGTGTGTGTGTGTGTGTGTGTGTGTGTGTGTGTGTATATAATGTGTGTGTGTGTGTGTAATTTAGTTGAACCCCACCTGTGTAACCACAGCCCAGAGAGTCTTGCCTTAAATAGAGCACTTAAGAGTGGCTCCTCTGCCAGGACCTCTCTGTGTTTGTGTGTGTGTGCGTGTGTGTGTGTGCGTGTGTGTGTGTGTATGTGTGTGTGAGGCCACTTCTGTGTTCTGAGGAGAAAGAAAGAGCTCCTTTGTCATGACCACTCTTCTGTGATGACATTAGATGCTCAGCCCATAAATGAAGAGATGGTTCTAAGATGGTCTGTGTGTGTGTGCGTTTGTGTATGTGTGCGTGTGTTTGAGATAGTTCTAAGATGGTCTGTGTGTGTGTGCGTTTGTGTGTGTGTGCGTGTGTTTGAGATGGTTCTAAGATGGTCTGTGTGTGTGCGTTTGTGTGTGTTTGAGATGGTTCTAAGATGGTCTGTGTGTGTGTGCGTTTGTGTGTGTGTGCGTGTGTTTGAGATGGTTCTAAGATGGTCTGTGTGTGTGTGCGTTTGTGTGTGTGTGCGTGTGTTTGAGATGGTTCTAAGATGGTCTGTGTATGTGCGTTTGTGTGTGTGTGCGTGTGTTTGAGATGGTTCTAAGATGGTCTGTGTGTGTGTGCGTTTGTGTGTGTGTGCGTGTGTTTGAGATGGTTCTAAGATGGTCTGTGTGTGTGTGCGTTTGTGTGTGTGTGCGTGTGTTTGAGATGGTTCTAAGATGGTCTGTGTGTGTGTGCGTTTGTGTGTGTGTGCGTGTGTTTGAGATGGTTCTAAGATGGTCTGTGTGTGTGTGCGTTTGTGTGTGTGTGCGTGTGTTTGAGATGGTTCTAAGATGGTCTGTGTGTGTGTGCGTTTGTGTGTGTGTGTGCGTGTGTTTGAGATGGTTATAAGATGGTCTGTATAATCCCACGGCTTACAGCATCTGCATTTAACAGCTAACCTGTATGGACCCATAACTAACCTGTATCAGTATCAGTGCAACACAGTGGACCCATAACTAACCTGTATCAGTTTCAGTGCAACACAGTGGACCCATAACTAACCTGTATCAGAGTGTACCATAACTAACCTGTATCAGAGTGGACCATAACTAACCTGTATCAGAGCTGACCCATAACTAACCTGTATCAGAGTGGACCATAACTAACCTGTATCAGAGCGGACCCATAACTAACCTGTATCAGAGTGGACCATAACTAACCTGTATCAGAGTGGACCTATAACTAACCTGTATCAGAGTGGACCATACTAACCTGTATCAGAGTGGACCATAACTAACCTGTATCAGTGCAACAGAGTGGACCATAACTAACCTGTATCAGAGTGGACCATAACTAACCTGTATCAGTGCAACAGAGTGGACCATAACTAACCTGTATCAGAGTGGACCCATAACTAACCTGTATTAGTATCAGTGCAACAGAGTGGACCATAACTAACCTGTATCAGAGTGGACCATAACTAACCTGTATCAGAGTCAGTGTTGTATAAAGTACTAGAAAGCAATACTTGAGTAAAAGTATAAGTATCATACTAGAAAAAGACTTTGGTAGAAGTGAAAGTTACCTTTTAGAACAGTGGTCCCCAAACTACGGCCCGCCACCTCATTTTGGGTGGCCCCCCAAAACATGTCCGTGGTATATAGCAGCAACCGGCCCGCACGGGAGTACGACATCGTCAAACTCTAACCTCAATTTCCCCCATTCATTCTCTATGGCGAGTCTTAACAGTACACATGTAATACTATTTTTGTCCACTGGTGGTTGTTTTGGCGCTGTTTCGCGTTTGCCATCAAAAACGGAATGAAATGTACTGTAGGCCTACCTGCAAACAATGTAAGAGGCCTATGCTGACTGCATCAGTGCTCAAAGTATTCTAAAAGTTTATAAATGAATTGTTAATAACTAACTAACTAACTTATATTCAAGTCATATTTCTGGGACTTTCTGGGATAATTATTTTTATTTGTTCAAATGTTCATACAATGTTCACAAGTTCAGGTGAGTGAAAGTTAGAATGGTGGTCATTTCAGACCACTTCATCACTTCATAAAATTCTCATAGTTTGAGAACTTTACATATTCAGAGTTCAGAGTTCACACATTTTTAATGAAATATACTTTTGGGACTACATGCTAATACTTTTGGGAATGCAAAAGTCTTTTTATTAGTATTATTTAATTTGAGTTACATTTTACACTGATATGGCATGATGGCAATATAAACACAGCTAACAATGGTATTAAATTGCAATAGCCTATAGATTAAATGTAATGGAATATTCAACTAAGGTAGACTGCTGTTGTTCACAGCACTAAGCTATTTATGGTTACTGATATACTCCGAGTCTCTGGCCCTCTCTTACAGCCAGGCATAGTAAGCTGGCCCTCGGAAGAAAAAGTTTGGGGACCACTGTTTTAGAATATTACTTAAGTAAAAGTCTTAAAGTATCTGATATATACTGTACTTAAGTATCAAAAGTAATTTTCTGATATTTAATGTACTTAAGTATTTGAAGTAAAAGTAAAAAGTAAAAAGCAAGCGGTTTTATTTTGAACTTTTATTGTGAACTTTATTTTGGCTTTTTTATAGTGAAGCATAAAGCATATTCAGGGTTCCCAGGTTAGGTTAATCTCACTCATCAAGAAATTTCACTTTTGTATGAACTTCAGGTAAAAAAATCTTTACCTGAAGTTCATACAAAATTTAAAAAAAAAATATTTTTAAAAATGACCTGCTTGTAGGAAGAACATTTTGGTCATGTGGTATGAGCATTTCTAGGGCTTATTCCCTAGGTCACCATCTCACTCTCACACACACACACAGGCCACCTATGTCCAGCAGCTACTAATATGCCAGTCATTAGTTGAAACTGAAAAGGTGTCTGTTCATCTTGAAAAGAAGCTGGTTTTCAAAGTTGCCAGAATTCAGTGCCCGGGAGTTTCAGGCCCAAAACCAGCCCACGTTTTTCATAGTGGTGGAAATTGGATAAATGAAGCAACATTTCAGCTATTACTATCCTGTAGTTTTTATTAGTACCATGGTTCAACAAATGTGTAAAAGTTATAATAATTCACTTCAACTGAGAAGTTAACAAACAATATTCCACTATTCCACAAGTTAACAAAAACAGAAAGAAAGAAAGAAATAAAGAAAGAAATAAAGAAAGAAAGAAAGAAAGAAAGAAAGAAAGAAAGAAAGCCTTTGAAATGTAGCCTATCCCACGCTTCCACAAAGAGGCATATTGAACTAATGTTTAGGCTACATGTTTTTTTGCATGGGTAGGCTATATTGTTGTTTGGTGATTTAGCCTACTCCTTTACTACACCCTCTTCTGAGCAAACAAGGCATATAGGTTTATCATGTAGGGTAATGGCTCTTTCTTACATTAAATAAATTTAATTTATCCTCTCTACTTGTCCCTGTAGTCATGGCCTTCTCATCACTAATTTCGGGCTCATCATTTTTAGTGGTCGACTGGTTGATCTTCTGCTCAGTCTCTCCTGGCCACTTTCTACCATCCATTCTTCCGGACGCCTGTGTCTAGCCTACTGTAGGGCCGGCTCAGCTATCCGTATCTGAGAAAACTTTTTGGAAAAGACGGGCTATATGGACCCAACCAACTCTTTTTGGGAGGGGAGAACTCCCTCACGTAGGCTACAACCCATGCAGAGGCATTGCATTGGTGTCATGCACAGAATGCGGAACGTGTCCTACTTTAAGAAAGGATAGACTAGTGACAAAATATTTTTTTCCTCGACCGGCCCAATATTCAGCTTCACAGAAAGCTGCCAATGTACAGAAACATTTCTTGCAAATACGGCCACGGGTGTATGACGTTCTCTTCACCACTACCCTGTTCACCGAGTTCACCACTATCGTCGGGGTGGTCGTCTATGATAACGGGAGGTCCTCCAGTAGGTGCTCGTGCTTCCATGGCGGTTTCAGTTGTGCGTCCTCCTCCTTTAGCACCAAACAAGCGCTGAAATAGAGCGTGCGGTGTGTGCGGAGCGTGCGTAATGCAATCTAGGAGCAGTGATTCGCCAAACCTCCCTTATTGCAGTCGCACACATTTCTTCTAATTTTATGTTTTAGTAACGAGTAACGAAGATGCTTAGTGGAAATATAACGGAGTAAAAGTATACATTTTATCTAGGAAATGTAGTGGAGTAAAAGTGAAAGTTGACATAAATTTAAATAGTGAAGTAAATTACAGATACGTAAAATGTCTACTTAAGTACAGTAACGAAGTATTTGTACTCCGTTACATTACAACACTGATCAGAGCGGACCCATAACTAACCTGTATCAGAGCTGACCCATAACTAACCTGTATCAGAGTGGACCTATAACTAACCTGTATCAGAGTGGACCTATAACTAACCTGTATCAGAGCGGACCCATAACTAACCTAAGCTCTTCTCATATACATGGACACAGCAGTTCCCATTTCTGCAAATCATACATTATTACAAGGAAAAATACGAGGGATCATTATGGTGATGCCATTTAACCCAAATGCCCCAGCAGCAGCACGGGAGAGGAGAGCTGATCTGACAGAAGAACATTGCAAAAATATCACCATGCATTCATAGTGATCAGTTAGAGTGAGCCCAAAACACCGGAATGTATGTCTTTGTGACATTTCTGTATTTACATTTTGTAAAAAAGAAAAATCAATAGCAAACTGTTCCTAACTGAACAGTCCTTATAGCGCTGTGAACCGCTCCTGGCTGCGCCTGACAAATCCGCCATCATAATAGCAATCCGCCATGGAACAAGCGCGCCTGTTGTTAAAGGGAATGTGAGATGACGCTCTGATTGGTTAATTGCACCCATGAGTAATGGGGTTCTGGTCTGATGGGTCAGGTTCTGATGGATCAGGTTCTGGTCTGATGGATCAGGTTCTGATGGGTCAGGTTCTGCTCTGAAGGGTCAGGTTCTGGTCTGATGGATCAGGTTCTGGTCTGATGGATCAGGTTCTGATAGGTCAGGTTCTGGTCTGATGGATCAGGTTCTGCTCTGAAGGGTCCTGATTATGATGGGTCAGGTTCTGGTCTGATGGATCAGGTTCTTGTCTGATGGATCAGGTTCTGCTCTGAAGGGTCAGGTTCTGATGGATCAGGTTCTGATGGGTCAGGTTCTGGTCTGATTGATCAGGTTCTGATGGGTCAGGTTCAGGTTCTGATGGGTCAGGTTCTGGTCTGATGGATCAGGTTCTGATGGGTCTGGTTCTGATGGGTCAGGTTCTGGTCTGATGGATCAGGTTCTTCTCTGAAGGGTCCTGATTCTGATGGGTCATGTTCTGGTCTGATGGATCAGGTTCTGATGGGTCAGGCTCTGGTCTGATGGGTCAGGTTCTGCTCTGAAGGGTCCTGATTCTGATGGGTCAGGTTCTGGTCTGATGGTTCTGGTCTGATTGATCAGGTTCTGGTTCTGATGAGTCAGATTGTGGCTCTGATGGTCCAAGACGAGGGTAATCTGTAAATCTGATGGAGGAAGACTAGGGTAATCTGTAATTCGTATGGTCCAGGTGACTGGAGGAAGACTAGGGTAATCTGTAATTCTGTAAATTCGTTATCGTATTCGTAAATGTCCATGTGTCCACGTCCATCATCCTAGAGACCCTGGCTGTGTTTGTGTGTATGTGTGTGTGTGCGTGTGTTCGTGTGTCTGTATATGTGTGTGTGAAGGCGGGGGTTAAATATGTCCAGTGGGGAGGTGAATGCCCGTTCTATGTTACTCCCAGAGAGTCTGGCTGTGTGTGTGTGTGTGTGTATATGCGCACATTCGTGAGTGTGTGTGTGTGCATGAGTGTGTGTGTGTGAGTGTGTGCATGAGTGTGTGTATGTGTGTGTGCATGAGTGTGTGTGTGTGTGAGTGTGTGTGTGTGTGTCCATGTTCCTACCACCAGAGACCCTGTGGGTGTTGAAGCAGCTCAACTCTTCTGTTTACTTAAAGGGCTTAAGTCAGCCCTGTCATCTCTCTGTCATCTCCATAGCTAGTGTGTGTGTGTGTGTGTGTGTGTGTTTAAGAAACACTGCACTCTGCCCAGGATTCTCTCTCTGCCTCTCTCTGTGTATGTGTGTTCATGTGTGTGTGTGTTTGTGTTTGTGTGTGTGTGTGAGAGAGCGAGTGAGTGTGTGTGTGTGTGTGTGTGTGTGTGTGTGTGTGTGTGTGATGTGTCTGTCATCCTCATCTCTGCCATAAAACTTTGTAAGAGTGTGTTTCAGAAGCCTTTTCACACTCTGCTGACAGCAGAGGGAGTATATAGAAGAGGCTGTGTGTGTCTGTGTGTGTGTGTGTGTGTGTTAGTGTGTGTCCGTGTGTGTGTGTGTATGTGTGTTAGTGTGTGTCCATGTGTGTGTGTGTGTGTGTGTGTCTGTGTGTGTTTGTGTGTGTCTGTGTGTGTTTGTGTGTCTGTGTCTGTGTGTGTGTGTGTTTGTGTATGTGTGTGTCTGTGTCTGTTTGTGTGTGTCTGTGTCTGTGTGTGTCTGTGTATATAAGTTTGTATGTACAGCTCTGGAAAAAAATAAGAAACCACTGTACATTTTTCTGATCCTATGGTTGTTGAGTGACATTCGAATGAGTAGACAGTCATATTCAAAATTATGTGACTGGTGTGTGTGTGTGTGTGTGTGTGTCCACTTTGCTGTGACATTCCAGGGGAGACCCTCAGCTGTCCACACTTATGAGCCCACTCACACACTAACACACACACACACACACACACACACACACACACAGTGCACTAAAACACACACATGAACACAGACACACACACTAACACACAGTGCACTAACACACACACACTCACACAGACACACACACACACTAACACACAGTGCACTAACACACACACACACACTAACACACACACACTCACACAGACACACACACTCACACAGTAATACACACTGATTAGAACTTAGCAGTCAATTTGATGCAACAGTTTTGAACAAATTTGTGCAGCGTGCTAATGATGCTAACCGGATTTAATAGCAATACAGTGCACTAACACACACACACACTCACACAGACACACACTTACACACACACACTCACACAGATCACTAACACACACACACACACACACACAGTGCACTAACACACACACTCACACCCAGCTCAGTGCTGGTTTCTTACACACACACACACACACACACACACACACACACACACCTGGTCAGGGCAGCTCAATGCTGGTTTCTTACACACACACACACACACACGCCTGGTCAGGGAAGCTCAGTGCTGGTTTCTTACACACACACACACACACACACACACACACACACACACACACACACACACACACACACACACACGCCTGGTCAGGGCAGCTCAGTGCTGGTTTCTTACACACACACACCTGGTCAGGGCAGCTCAGTGCTGGTTTCTCACACACACACACACACACACGCCTGGTAAGGGCAGCTCAGTGCTGGTTTCTTACACACACACGCCTGGTCAGGGCAGCTCAGTGCTGGTTTCTTACACACACACACACACACACATGCCTACGTACCATAAAGGCCTAATTGGTGTGTTGCACTGATGTTTGTCCTTCTGTACGCTTCTCTCATCTTCACAAAAGAACTCTGGATGTCATTCATAGTGACCATTGGGAAGCTGCGCTCCCGCACCACCAGACTCACCAACAGCTTCATACACCAGGCCGTTAGGATGCTGAACTCTCTCCCCCCTCCACCCTCAGCTACATAACATCCTGGACTCTCTCCCCCCTCCACCCTCAGCTACATAACATCCTGGACTTTGGACCCACAATGGCTGCCTTGCACTACTCCACTTGTACACTTGCACACTTTGCAACTTGTTGTTGTTGTCCTGTTGTCCTGAACACTTCTGAACACACTTCTGCTGCTCTTACATAACTTGCACCACTATGCCACATGCATACTTAGGTCAAACAAAACTACCTCAGCCATTTATTGGCCTGACTTTTGCACTATTATATTGACTGTCTACTGTATGCACAATTGCACAATTTCAACCCAAATTTTGCTGCTCTTATTTCTTCATTGTATGTGCCTTCTTATTTTTACTTTTTATATTGTTTACTTGAATGTTATGTTTGTCTGTGGACCTAATTGGTAAAATATGTCTTGTCTCCACCGTGGGATAGTGAGAAACGTAATTTCGATCTCTTTGTATGTCTTGACATGTGAAGAAATTGACAATAAAGCAGACTTTGACTTTGACTTGGGCCCTTGGTTACCTGTCTGACCTAGGCCATCCGTCCCAGATTACTCAGTTTGGCTGAGTGGCCAGATCTAGGAAAACTGTTGGTTGTTTTTATCATTTCAGAATGATGGAGACTACCATGCATGCTAGTGTTGTCACGATACCGAAATTATGACTTTGATACGATACCTGCCATAAATATCATGATGCTCGATACTGAAACGATACTAAGGCGAAATCCTAGATATCTGGAAAAGAAAGGACTCATACCTCCTCCAAGTGTATTGAGTCATTTGTGTTGAATTCGGTGCACTTTTGTAGTGTGCAGGTCAATTCTGGGTTCTAAACTTCTAAACTTACTACATAATTATTATTTTTTATAGTCAGTAAAATAGTAGACCTGTGTGATTAAATCCTTTATTGTTTGTTATAGTTCATTTACATTGTGTTGTATTACTGCATGCAAATCACTGAATGCTATGCAGAGGGGGCTAATCTTTAGGCCATCTGATGTACAGTATAGTCTACCCTAGGCCTTCCTGGTTTCTTTGGCAGTTGCAAAGGGAAAAATGTGAGGATAGTCTTCTTTGCGCCCAGTGTGCAAGTACAACGTTCCAACCACCCAGGTCTTCGTCAGATAGGCCTACAGCATTACCTGTTGCAATATGTCTGTGTGCATTCCTACATTACGTCTATTTCTTTGATAACATGATTTGCAACCACGTAACAATAAGCCGCTATTATTATTAGGACTCAACATGCTTTGGTGGTATGATATGCTGTGGGCTTTAATTAGCGCATTTCGGGTAGCCTATCCTACATCTGGGCAATAATTATTGAACAAATTGCAGTCTACATGCCATGACAAATACAGTAGTACTGACCGAACATCAAATAGATTGTTTGGTAGTGTTGGTAATGTTATTCTGGCGTGAACATTGCGCTTTCATCACGTTAGCACGTTACAGCTCGTTATGTCTCGTCAAAATGATTAGCCTACAGCTGGTTATGTCTCGTCAAAATTCAGTGATGAAGGAAGCTTCGCTTTATCCCAGAGAACCATACTCGTTTCACTTAGGCTAGACTAAAACAGAAGAGAAGAACTTGGCACTAACCATGTAGTTGTGTTTTCTATAGCATATTCGTTAACCTGTCGTTCTTTGAACTCTTTAAAAATGTTGGGATGTCTGCGAGGTGTTTAGCCAAGTTCCATGCGTAGCCTAGGCTACTGCTTTTAAATGACTTTGAAACATATTTCACAAACGGGCCTCTGTGTACCTGATGGCTTGCCTTCACTATTCGCGATGTATCCGAAATAATTCCAGTCCAGATTTCACATCACCTTTTGTTTTATCCACAAGGCCGAGGACTGTCGGCAAAGAACTATGTTGACGTTACTGCGCACTCACTCACTCAGAGCTGCCTGCCTGACACGCCCACTTGCCTATATGCGTGCAAGGAGCAGAGAGCAGCAGTTCACACAGACACATAACGTTATTATTTTAATAAAGTATCGATTCTAAAAACGTTGGAAATCGTATCGTTTTTTGTGTGAAGGCATCGTGATACCTTTTTAGTATCGATACACCTTGCAACACTAATGCATGCTCTTGGGCACTTTCAATGCTGCAGAAATGCTGTGTCTGTGTGTGTTTGTGTGTGCGTGTATGTGTGTGTGTATGTGTGTGTGTGTGTGTCTGTGTGTGTCAGGAGATGGAATCCCATGCTGTGTTCTGAAGCGCAGTGCTCCGTCCCTATGCAACAACACTGTGTTTGCTTCCATAACAAACAGCAGCATACAATACTAGAATCACTGGTCTCCCACAACTAAACACACACACACACCCTCACCATCCCATAACCCAACACACACACACACTCACCATCCCATAACCCAACACACACACACCCTCACCATCCCATAACCCAACACACACACACACACTCACACACACACACACACACACAAGCACGAACGCACACACACACACACACACATTGGGTTAAATCTGCAGTCTGTGGGCCAGCAGGGTGTGTGTTGCTGCTGGGGTCAGTCTGGAACGTCACTCACAGTCATCCTGACAAACATTTACCCAGATCTGCCTGAAACAGCTGGAGTACACTCACACACACCTCACACACACTCACAAACACACAGAGACACATACACACACAAACACACACACTCTCACACACACACACACCATGCACACAGACACACACACACACATAAATCATGCACACAGAGACACACACACATACATCATGCACACAGAGACACACACACACACACACATACACAGACGCACGCATACATGCACACAGACGCACACGCACACACACTAAAGTGTATATATGGATTTTGTACAGCTGTGTGAGCTGTGTTTGTATGTTTGTATGGGAGAGCTGCAAGTGTGTTTGTGTACATGTGTGTGTTTCCTGTGTGCTGTACTCAGGAATGAGAGGCGTGAGTTACTCTGTGTGTGTGTGTGTGTGCTGGGGATTCTGATGTCCTTATAAGGCAGGGGGGTTTGCCTGAGACGTTTCGGGAGACCTGGATTGAGTACAGAGAAGATGAAGTCATAACCGCTTCCCATTTTAGAGGGGCAGGGGGGCCGTTACCATGGAAACTCAGAGAGGCAGCCAGCCAGCACCCCCCCCCCCTTTCCAGTGTGTGTGAGAGAGCTAGGTGTTTGTGCATGTGTGTGTGTGAGAGAGCTAGGTGAGTGTTTGTGTGTGTACATGTGTGTGCGCGTATGTGTGTGTGAGAGAGAGCTCAGTGTGTGTGCATGGTTGTGTGTGAGAGAGCTAGGTGTGTGTGTGTGCATGTGTGTGTGAGAGAGAGCTCAGTGTGTGTGCATGGTTGTGTGTGAGAGAACTAGGTGTGTGTGTGTCCATGTGTGTGTGTGAGAGAGCTAGGTGTCTGTGCATGTGTGTGTGTCAGAGAGCTGTCTGTGTCTGTGCATGGGTGTACATGTGTGTGTGTATAAAAAGCTAGGTGTGTGTACATGTGTGTGTATGAGAGAGAGCTTGGTGAGTGTGTCTTTGTGTGCATGTGTGAGTGTGTGTGCATGTGTGTACATGTGTGTGTGTGTGAGAGAGCTTGGTGAGTGTGTGTGTGTGTGTGTGCATGTGTGCATGTGTGTGCATGTGTGTGTGTGAGGTGAAGAGTTAAACACCTGGTACACTGGCACACTGGTCTCGGTTCTTGTGGTACATGTCTCTGTTCTTGTGGTACATGTCTGGGTTCTTGTGGTATACTGGTACATGTCTGGGTTCTTGTGGTACATGTCTCTGTTCTTGTGGTACATGTCTCTGTTCTTGTGGTACATGTCTCTGTTCTAGTGGTACATGTCTCGGTTCTAGTGGTGCATGTCCCTGTTCTTGTGGTACATGTCTGGGTTCTTGTGGTACATGTCTCGGTTCTTGTGTTGCACTTTGACTCCACTTGCTAGAGCTTCTGTCTGAGGATCCACATGGTTCCTCTAGAGCAGAATAGAGAACCGTTCTACAGTGAGAGAACAAACCCTCAGCACCGGTTCTCTGTCAGGTTAGTGCTTTAGAACTCCTACACACCACTGACTTCATCAGCCTGCTGTTTACGATGGACTGAGTGACCTTTCAGAAGTATTAGCATTAGTGTGTCTGCTTTAGCTGTGTGTGTGTGTGTATGTGTTGGTGAGTGTGTGTGTCTGCTCTAGCCATGTGTGTGTGTCTGTGTGTGTGTGTGTGTGTGTCTGCTCTAGCCGTGTGTGTGTGTGTGTGAGTGAGTGTGTGTATGAGTTTGTGTGTGTGTGTGTGTGTGAGTGTCTGTGTGTGTGTGTGAGTGAGTGTATGTATGAGTGTGTGTGTCCATGTGAATATTCTAAAAGCTTTCCCCTCCTTTTTTGGGAAGTGCTGTGAGTTTCTCTGTTCGACTGTATGTGAGGAATGGCACACACACACACACACATACACACTCATACATATGCACACACACACACACATACACACAAACAGTTATACATATGCACACACACACACACACACACACACCCACGCACACACACACACCCACGCACACATACATACACACGCACGCACACACACTCACACACACACACACTTATACATATGTACACACTCACACACACACACAGTGTTGCTCCATATAGGGCTGTGCCCTCCTCTCGGACAGCTATACTGCACAGCATCACTGACGGGAGAATAAACTGTGTGTGTGTGTGTGTGTGTGTTTGTGTGTGTGTGTATGTGTGTGTGTAGCCCTGAGCGGAATCATGATCTAGAATCACATACACACACACACACACCGTTTATTAACCAAGCAGGGCTAGACTAATGATCTAGAATCACATACACGCACACACACACACACACCGTTTATTAACCAAGCAGGGCTAGACTACTGATCTAGAATCACATACACACACACTAGAGCCCAACCGATAAAGGATTTTGAAGGCCGATACCGATACAAATATTTGTTGATTTAAAAAGCCGATATATAGGCCGATATATATATATTTTTTTTTTTTCAGAAACGCGCAATAAAACATTAACAGATTTCCCTAACATTAGTTATTTGTAGTTATTTATGAGTATTGACTAAAATAATATGATAATGCATTTTAAAAACAAACTTGTTTATTTTTAAATAATATTGTCACAGTGGAACAGAGGAACATCAAAATATATTAAAGTTCTGATAAATAAAATGTATAAAAATAGAAACTTAAGATATGAAACTTAGTCTTTGAGTGTGCGTGTGTAATAATTAGTCCCTATTGCCTTATAAGCTACCTTATAATTACAATGTCAACTTGCTTATCCCTTTACCTGCACTTATTTCCATGGCATTTCCATGAAGCTACATCAAACCATTTTCAATCATCAGTTGCTGCCTGCCTTCTAAAACCTACTATTTAGTGATCTAAATCCATTATGTAACTCGTTAATGCTGCGGCTGAAACGGCTGCGACAGTCTGAAACGCTCACTTGGCGTCATTGGATTTCACACACGTGTAAAAGAAAAGCTAACTTTTATGCACAAGCTACGTTTTGCACAAGCTACGTTTGATACTTTTTCTCTATGTCTAAATATTCACTCCACGCACGTCTAACTTACATTTTACAATGCAGGGACTGTAACTACAGATATACTAGTTATAAATACAGTAATCATTACTTTATTTAGGCAGAATAAGTTTGTTGTGGTTTCCAAGCTCATTAATGTTAACGTTAGCGGTCTTCCACTGATAGTCATGGCATTAGCTAGCTTTGTGGTTAGCTAGTCTATGATGAGCCATAATTTAGCAATGGATAACGTCATACTGCAAATTGTAAAACATACGCTTTCAAAATAACCGGCCGGGGAGAGATGATACGTCTCACTGCTATAACTGTCACGATATTAAAGAAATACATCTTCAGTCACATTGTCAAAAGTTAAAAGGACAGACAGTCAACTACACTGTAACAACGTAACATAATTACTAGCTAATTCCGCTTCACTCTCGGCTTATTTAACAGCAGCAAAACTGGACATTGTTTTCACGAATTTTGTCATGCTTATTTGAGTTAAGAGAACTGATGGGGATGTTCTTTTAATTGTTATTCAAGCAATGTATGTCTCGTGACCAAATCACCATGAACACACTTCACTGATGATCTCACTCGCGGATAACTGGTTCTCTCTGCCCGACTCTGGCTGGATCAGCAGGCTGCAGGATGTGTGGCGCGTTATACACGAGTGTTGCCAGCAGGGACGGTGTAGAGTGCCCTCTGGTGGACAAACTATACAACGCCAACACTCATGACATGGTTAAAGGGTGTTTCGTCCGTTTTTATTTTATTTTAAAATATTAATTTATCGGCCATTATAAATGTCGATACCGATAGTTTGTAAAATGCCTAATATCGGCCGATAATATCGGCCCGCCGATAAATCGGTCGGGCTCTAACACACACACACCATTTATTAACCAAGCAGGGCTAGACTACTGATCTAGAATCACATACACACACACGCCGTTTATTAACCAAGCAGGGCTAGACTACTGATCTAGAATCGCATACAAACACACACACTGTTTATTAACCAAGCAGGGCTACACTAATGATCTAGAATCGCATACTAACACACACACACCGTTTATGGGCTAGACTACTGATTTAGAATCACATACATACACACACACACACAGTCACAACTGACTCACTTAAACCTCTAGCAGGAAACACATGCTGATGTTATCAGGAGAAGGGACCACAAATATCAGTCCCAGGAATACGTGATCACAAAAAACGCAACAATTAACGCAAATTCAACCATCCCCACAAATTCTGGGCGACATTGCAATTTTGTCCAAACAATTTTGACTAATTTTCATAGTTTCCCCGTGAAATTTAATCTACCACCACAGTCCGTAGCACAGAATATTGAGTCAGATGCCACACTCCCTTCTGCAGACACCAGAGACTGCCCTATAACTTGTTCGTTCCTCTGCAGTTTTGATGACAATACATAGAACACTAATGCTATAGGCCACCATGGTTTCATTGTTTTTTGTAGAGCCACAGCGTATTCTATGTTATAGCTATGGACACATACTATGGCTCATTTGAAAGGTGAGACTTTAAGCTCTCAGTGGGTACAAACCGTTACTGTTCCTGAGAAACCCCAAGCTAAACAGTGGCTAGTTTTCATCAAAATCCCTGTTTTCTTCCTAGAAATGGAGATATAGCGTCTTTCATGAAATATGAAGTGTTGCCTGTAAAGTTTCCTGGAAGTGATCTAGCGAGACCTGGCGAGACTGCCACCTAGTGATAAACAAATGAAAATAAATGGCCTGGTTTTGAACTGATGTGCATGCGTCACTGATTCGATCCAAAGCGGCAACCATCAAAAGCCGAGTTATGATAAAATGTCCAGATTAAATGTCCAGATCGTGCGAGTTTTCGATTGTCATCTATTTCAGTTCCATTCATCATAGAGTTCCCAAAATTGCACATAAGGTTATTAGAGTGTCTATTTTCGTAATTAAAAAAAAAGCTAAAAAACACATTATTGTTAGTGTATCATTAGTGTTAATATGAATTCCAAAATATATGAATGTATTGAAACATATGACATGTTTTAGGGGGGTGACTGTCTGTTTTTGACAGTTCTACAAATTTAGATTTTTGGTCTTACTACCCTTAGTTGCCCTCAATTAAAAAAAAAAACACCTAATAACGCCTAAAAACACTGCAATGTTTTAGAAAAGTTGCTCCGAAATCAGGCATTTTAGGCCGCAACAATCTCAAAAAAGGCAAAATCCTGGCGGGACTGAAATAGATTTGAATATTGCATCATCACGTAACAGAAAAGCACACACAACAGCCAGGGAACACACACGTCTCCCTGCACGCTATAAGCAAGACAGCTGTGTGTGTGTGTGTGTGTTTCATGCATGTTTGATGTGTTTATTGTTCTCTGTGTAGACATTTTATTTTGGAACCTTTCTGAAGCATCGGATAAACGTGTTGACACATTTAGTGTGTGTGTGTATTGTGTATGTGTGTGTGTGTGTGTTTACGTGCTTGTCCATCCCATTGGCAGTTGTGGAGCTGGTAAGTGATTGGTGATTTGGCCTCCACTGTCCAGAGATGTTGAGCTGTCAGTGCTGACATGGTCCAGATGCTTTATGCTTCTCCCCTCCATCTCTCCTCCCCTCCTCTTCCTCTCCTCCCCTCCTCCATTCCTCCTCCTCTTCACTCCTTCACCCCTGTGTGTGTGTGTGCACATTGTCTGTGTGTGTTTGGATGCTGCTTCCTATCAGAGTCTCTTAATCCCAGAAAGAGTCGACTGTCCTCCATCTTCAGCTGTCTGTGTGTTCACTGCCATCTTGTGGTGAAATTATGTAACTAAAATGAAAACTATTTAACAGTAACGTCCTGCCTTACACACACACACACCTGTTGTCCCGTATGTATGTATGTATGTGGGTGTGTGCGTGTGTGTATGTGCGTGTATTAAGTTTGTATATCTGTGGACATATTATCGACCCAGAGTGGAATTCATCTGCTGTCCTGTGTGTGTGTGTGTGTGTGTGTGTGTGTGTGTGTACGTAACTTTCTGTAACTTCTACTCTAAATATGTTACTGTAACTTCTGCCCCAGGGGTAAATATCTTTCTGTAACTTCTACTCCATGGGGGTAAATATATTACTGTAACCTTTGGGGGTAAATTAGTCATACTGGGTTGATATCAAGACCCTTGCTACTGTGAGAGAGACTATTCTTAGTCATACTGGGTTGCTAAATATTCATTTAACTTATTTCCCCATGGGGGGGGGGGTATGCCGGTGATTTGTGGCTAAACAGGGGTGAGTCTGTGAATCACTGTAACTTGTGGCCCAGTATGTCGGCCGTTCTGGTCAGGGCCTTGGGCAAGTGACGGATCAGGGGCATTGCTGGGCAAGCGATGGGCATTGCTGGACGAAAGACACACACCTGTCACCATAAGTCCTGTGGGCATCGCCATGCAACCTGGTTTTAGAGAACGGGTACATTTAATTAATAGGTGTCACCACTGATTGAGAGCTGGTCGTAAACCTGAGAATGGCATAGAGACTTTACCTTTAAGAGAATGCAGAAGCACTGAGATAGAGACTTTACCTTTAAACCTGAGAATGCAGAAGCACTAAGATAGAGACTTTACCTTTAAACCTGAGAATGCAGAAGCACTGAGATAGAGACTATCAACATTTTACTTTATATCTAGTAATAGTGATCATGTTGTTAGTTCAGATAAGTAGGCTACCGGGTAAATTTAGTCAGAAGATCTAGAAATATAAAGTGCGGTGGAGAGCTGCTGTAACGCTAGGGAAGCGAGTGCGTTTTGGCCGCTGGTCGAGGAGCTCACCCCGCGACCAGCAGACGACTGATGATCTATCTAGCTATCTATCTATCTATCTACCTGTCTATCTATCTATCTACCTGTCTATCTATCTAGGCTATCTCTCTCTCTATATATATATATATATTTATCTATAATCTGCACTGTCTATATCTATAATCTACTACTGAACACGCCCTCACTGGTCTCGCTTTACTCCTCTCTCGTTACTCTCAAGGGTCTCAAGGTGGGCTTTGGTCTGTAGCCTCCCCAAGGTGACCTAATGCAATGCATTGTGGGGGAAAGGAGAATCACTGCAAACCGCTGTAAAATAGTACTTACTTTTTCGCATTATATTCCGTTTTGTGATACCCAACAACATCAAATACAATGGTTATGTTTATTACCAACAAATTCATTGGAAAATGAACCCTGCAACACGGCCTTTAATTGACTGATTGATTAACTGGTTGGTTGCTTGATGCAGTGTGACTAAGCCCTGTACTGGAGAATTCTTTAGGTGGATCAATTTCTAAAAGTGTTGGACATTTCCTCTATTTGAGCGAGCATGTGTTCATTGATTAACTAATGCGTGTGTGTGTGTGTGTGTTGTAGGTGGTGGAGGGCAGCCCAGCGTGCCTAGCGGGAGTGTGTGTGGACGATGAGCTGGTGTCTCTGAACGGAGAGCCCTGTGCTGAGCTCACACTCCTGGAGGCCATCGCTCTAGTGGAGGAGGCTACCGACTGCCTGAAGCTACTCATCAAGAGGTATTACACACGCACGCACACACACACACACACACACGCACACACACACTCACACATACACACACACCATCGCTCTAGTGGAGGAGGCTACTGACTGCCTGAAGCTACTCATCAAGAGGTATTACACACGCACGCACACACACACAACCATCGCTCTAGTGGAGGAGGCTACCGACTGCCTAAAGCTACTCATCAAGAGGTATTACACATGCACGCACACACACACACGCTCACACACACACACACCATCGCTCTAGTGGAGGAGGCTACCGACTGCCTGAAGCTACTCATCAAGAGGTATTACACACACACGCACACACACACACAAAATCACACACACACACACCATCGCTCTAGTGGAGGAGGCTACCGACTGTCTGAAGTTACTCATTAAGAGGTATTACACACACACGCACACACACATACACAAACACACACACACGCATAAAATCACACACACAAAAAATGGGTGGCATTCAATTAATAGGATTTGGGGGCCTAACACAGACACACGCATACACTCACACTTACACACACTCACGCATGCACACACTCACACATACACACAAACACACACACCATGTTGCCATTAGAAAAGATGAATTGGGCCTTATCAAATGAAGTGACCTTCTGTCCCACAGTCTCAGAAGGCTGACATTTAACTCTGAATATAACTCTGTTAATGGCAACACTTAACTCTGAATATAACCCTTTAACAAGGCATCTGATTATATAGAGCCCATTTACTAATGCAGCTAGCTATAGTTTATGGGTACAATTAAAACACAGCCACAATAAATGTCTCAATGACCACAATTCTGCAATGCTGTATATTCATGACTCTGGATACTGCAGGTGTGTGTGTATGACCCATTCTGTGTGTGTGTGTGTGTGTGAGGAGTGTGACTTCAGCACTGACAGGGACTTTGTGTGTGTTGATCCATGATCCCATGGTGTGTGTGTAAGGAGTGTAATAGGTGCAAAAATGTTCAAACAATACTTTTTAAAATAAAAAAAAATAAATAAATTAATCAAAATATCAAATACAAAATTGGGGGGGGGGGGGGACGTCAAAGAAAAATGTCAAAACTCGCAAACAAATTATTTGTCTTATAAACAGGGTTGGAATTATAGCGCAAGCCTTTGAAGATCTCCATATGGATAAAACTTAGGCTACAACCAGGTAAGGAGTTTAGCACGTATCCAGAAATATTTTTGATAAGAAATTATTTATAGGCATAGGTTAGGCCTACAGTAAGTCTGTAGGCTATGGGATGGATAGCCCATCTGAATGTTTTTGGATGCTGCCTGTGATTTATTATTTTTGGGCATAGCTATGGTATAGGCTAAATCAAGGGGAAATAATGAGTACGTCTATTCTAAGGTAAAGTCCACAAAAATAGACTTGATAGGCCCGACAAACACTGCCGGAACTTTAAGAACGAACGATATTTTGCGTTCCGAACCGGTTCAGGACCGATATGTTGGTGGCGGAACGCATGCAAGAACGAAAACGTTAAACATAGGCCTTCCTGAACCGTTCGGAACGGAACGTTTGAAAAATAATTTCGTTTTCAAGCCCTGGTTTTAGTCATCACGATTATCACACCGGTATATCGCTACACCCCTATTGTAAAGGTGTGTAAAGAAATGATTCAAACAGTTAAAGACAGATTTATTTTGCAACTACTCTTCTACATAGAATAGGCTATAATTGCGCAAACATTTCAAATCCCGACTTTAAAACGACAAGGCGTGGACAGGCAAAATAGGCTATTACGCATAGGCTACAAACAATTTCCAAATCAGTTTCAGTAGCCTACGCTACGAGCTGGCCTTCCGAAGTGGCAGACGGATAGGTTACATTACAACAGCAAGACAAAATATACACATCTGGACCAAAGGTCCATTTATTCGTTTTTTTTTTCAAACTGCAGAAATGAAATTATTAGGCTGTTATATAGAGAACGAAAAAAAAAAAAACGTTATTAACCGGTTTTGTGGATTTCAGAATAACGTTTCTGTTCTGGAACAGTTGAAGACCATTTTGTTTTTGTTTCCGCTCCTCGTAAAATTCCGTTCGTTTTCGGTTTTCGTTCCTTGAACCGGTTCGGAGTCCTGATTAAAACATGAGAATATGAATATGGTGGAAATAATGCACCCACGGAATTATCGTGTAGCACAACAACAACATTTTTAAACGAACGGACCAAACAAACTCTCTCGTGATTTCTCTCTCCTCCTCACTTGCTCCCTTCAAAATCACACACTCAAACCTGATGTCATAGCAACGCCAAACTTTTGATTTTGTAAGCTAACTTGAAAAGATGCTGGACATGATGGAGAATGCAGTGGATAGAATAGCCTTTATCAATCTCTACTGCTCTGCCCCGCAGCTAGAAAAGCGTGTGGGAATTTTTTTGGCTCTGCAAAAAAAAGCGATATCAGGAGACTTGTCTATTAGTCTAATTAATTCTAGTGAACTAACTAGACTACCCACAAGCAAAAGGCTGTGAAACAACATAAACAGCCAGTTTACACAAAATGTGCTAGCTAACATGCTAACTGGCCTATAGACCCTTTCAACAATAAAAACAAAAACAATGCTTGAATGTTCTATTGGGTTCCCAATCTACTTCCTCTGCATTAAGATAACATATGGAATGTCAAAAACGGAAGCCTTGTGGGGCCAACTATGATGCTGATAATGGAACTCTCTTGAAAGGGTCTATTGGAAATGTTATGCAAAGTTGTATGCTTAAAGGAGAATTCCGGTGTGATATTGACCTAAAGTGTGTTGAAACATGATACCGAGTGTGAACGTATGTCTCATAGCTCATCTCGGCTTATCCCCTGCACTCAGAAATCTGGCGCTAGTTAACCGATGCTACCAACAGTTTTTCGATGGGGGTGCCTCGGGCATCAGCCTAGCCATGCAAATAAATCACTGTTTTACACCATTTACGAGGCTCAAAGTAGCTCCAGACTTCATTGGTAGACTTCTGAGGGCATTGACATTTAAAACGAGACATTGAGAACTTTGAAAAAGCTCTGGTAGTTTATTTAGAAGACGATTTATACAGACAGTACAATAATTCTGTGGCAATGCATGGATTTCAGTTGCTGCTACTGGAAGAAACTGGAATCCATGCATTTACACTGAATTATTTTTGGAATCTGATCCCTTATCATACCTGTTCATTCGTACTCGTCGCTCGACTTATTGTGACTAAATTCAAGATGGCGGCGATCGGTAAACTTCTTGAAGGTACTCAGCTGATAAAAACGCGTCACACTACTCCACCGTGTGACCTTCTGATGAAGACGGAAGTATACGTCAAAACATGTCAAGGTAAAGAAAAAATATCTACCAATAAATGTGTCTGTGATAAAAGAAAAACCAAACTTATTTATCTCAAGTGTAGACACGATGAATGCAATACAAATTCTTGAAGGTACTGTCTGTATAAATCGTCTTGTAAAGGAATGACTGGCCTATGTAGTATCAGCCCATTTTATTACAAGGAAGTAGATGTGATAACAGCTCAGACAACGCTCATTAGAAGGTGCAGCAACTTCGGGTGAAATTACATGTCTGTGTTGATAGAATTAGTGTTAGAAATAAAACTACACTTGCATCGCATTGCAATTGTTATATTTGTTCCCTGAAGTTAGTAGTAGGCATATAAGCAACGGCGGACTGATTTTACCTAGGCTACTACTAGGTATTCCAATTGGAGTGCGCTTGGCTGTTTACTTTTCGGCGCAGTACTACTAACCGGAGCAAGTATAATTCCGCTGCTGCTAGGAAACTAATCCCTCAAAATGTAATGCGATCATTGAAATTGCAAGGATAGAATAATGTTAGATATAAATCTATCAACACAGACATTTACATCGATAGTCTGGCATTATAATTTATTTGCCTCGGGTGTACTGTGGAGTGGGTAAGACTGTTTTTAGTGGCAGGCTAACACATACTGATGTGAAATGGAGCTCCTCAGGATGTTCTACCAGTCTGTTGTTGCCAGCGTCCTCTTCTATGCAGTAGTATGCTGGGGAGGAAGCACAAGGAAGAAGGATGTGGGGCGAATTGACAGGCTGGTAAGGAAAGCTGGCTCTGTAGTGGGAGCTGAACTGGAGTGCATCACTTCACTATCAGACAAAAGGACCCTGAACAAACTGATCAACATCTTGGACAATGAGTGTCACCCACTCCACAGCACTGTTGTTAAGCAGAAGAGCCTGATCAGCTGGAGACTTCGCTCACTGCCTTGCACAACTGACAGACTGAGAAAGTCATTTGTCCCCAGGGCCATTGAACTGTTCAATGCCTCACTTGAGGGAAGAGGAGAGATAGACTTCTCTGCATAGTCTGTCTGCCTCTTCACCCCCTCCATGTTTGGTACTGTCTGTCCACTAGCCACTTGTACCACTGTTTTTATGCCTCACTGTTTGCGTGCTATATTAGCACATCAGCACATATGCATAACCCCCCCCCCCCCTCCATGCCACAGCCGAACTGCGGCCACACTTATACATTTTCTTAAATAGTTAAATATATAGATATATAGACTTTACTTTATTTCTGCACTGTTGCACTGTTGGCTTACTCATTTGCACTATCACCATGACCACTATCACCATTGCACTACCACCATGACACTCATTCACATTCACACAGAGCACCTTAGAGCACAGAGAATCACAGGCTCAGTCCCTGCCTCAGTCATTGCAAGCACCTCTGATTTATTAATCACCACTATGTGGATACTGTTTTTAGAATTGATTTAGATTAAGTGTTAGTTAGTATAATTTGTATTTTTGTAATTTGTATTTTAGTATATTTTTATATATTGTATTAAGTGTTAGTATAATTTGTATTTTAGTGTATTTAGCATATTCTTTTTCTT
>NC_055974.1:30543399-30565899 GCF_018492685.1 Alosa sapidissima
TACATAGAACTACAACACCTATAGACACACACACACACATATAGAGCTAGAACACCTGTAGACACACACACATAGAACTAGGACACCTGTAGACACACACACACACACACATAGAACAAGAACACCTGTAGACACACACACACACATAGAACAAGAACACCTGTAGACACACACACATAGAACTAGAACACCTGTAGACACACACACACACACACATACACACACATAGAACAAGAACACCTGTAGACACACACACACACATAGAACAAGAACACCTGTAGACACACACACATAGAACTAGGACACCTGTAGACACACACACACACACACACACACACACATACATACACATACATAGAACTAGGACACCTGTAGACACACACACATAGAACAAGAACACCTGTAGACACACACACATAGAACTAGGACACCTGTAGACACACACACACACACACACACACACACACATACATAGAACTACAACACCTATAGACACACACACACACACACACACACACACATAGAACTAGAACACATGTACAGTACCCTTCAGAATTATTGGTACCTCTGCTAAAATTTAATAAAAACTGGTATAACAATAATCTGTTGGTAATTTATTGTAATCTCACAATGAAAAAAATGAGGAAATATCCAACCTTGAGGGGAAGCTAATTTATTTATTCTGAGAAAAAGGAAAATCTCATAATGAAATAAATATTAATTGTGAGCAACTTGTTTTTGTTAAAAACATATTTATTTCTGAGATTTTCCTTTTTCTCAGAATAAATTTGCTTCCCCTCGAGGTTGGATATTTCCTCATTGTTTTCATTATGAGATTACAATAAATCACCAAAAAATGTTTTTTTTATACATGTTTTTAGTCAACTTTAGCAAAGGTGGCAATAATTCTGGAGGGTACTGTACACACACACATACACACATAACACACAAACATAGACCGTATTGCCTCACATTCACACACACAGCAGTACACACACACACAGAAGCACCTCCAGACACACACACACACACAGAAACACCTGTAGACACACACATACAGTACACACACACAGAAACACCTCCAGACACACACACACACACACACAGAAACACCTGTAGACACACACACATACAGTACCCACACACACAGAAACAGAAACACCTGTTGACACAGACATACACACACACACACACACAAACACAGAGAAACACCTGTACACACACACACACAGAAACACCTGTAGACACATACACACACACACACATACACAGAGAAACCTGTAGACACAAACATACACACACAAACACACATATACACACTTTAATTTCAACAGATGACATTTAACATGTACCATTTAACACTCAACATTTAACACTTCATACTTAACACTCAACATTTAACACGCCATACTTAAACTCTCAACATTTAACATGTAACATTTTATATTTGAAATTCACCATTTAGCTCTTAACCTGTAACATTTAACACTCAACATTAAACACTCAATTTTTAACACTTGGCATTTCAAATTCAAGATTTAATCCTTGACAGTTAAAACTCAGTATGTAACTAAACAAACTCATTTTATTTCACATTAAACAGAATTTACACTTCTATAAAAGCGTCATTCAAATGGAGATTCATTTGTGCGTAAAGGCTGCCTGCACACACTCCTGAATTTGAGTTGGGTGTGGCATGTTTAGAAGAAGCTTCTGTGTGTGTGTGTGTGTGTGTGAGTTTCTGTGGAATGCGTGTCATGTCACGTCATGTCATGTCTCTGCACCATGTGCGCTCCCACTGGGTGATTTGTGAGGAGCTCAGTTGTAGCATTGCTATTAATATACACACACACACACACACACATATCATGCCTATAAACGAGGCTACTGAGTGAAATCACTTGTAATATCTCTCCTTTTTCTTTTGTATTTATTCCTGTCTATCTCTTTTTATCTTTCTCCCTCCTACTCCTGTTCATCTCCCTCTCTCTCCCTCTACTCCTGTTCATCCTCCACTCTCTCCCTCTCTCTCCATCTTACTCCTGTTCATCCCCCACTCTCTCCCTCTACTCCTGTTCATCCTCCACTCTCTCCCTCTCTACTCCTGTTCATCCCCCACTCCCTCTCTCTCCCTCTACTCCTGTTCATCCTCCACTCCCTCTCTCTCTCTCCCTCTACTCCTGTTCATCCCCCACTCCCTCTCCCTCTCTCTCCCTCTACTCCTGTTCATCCCCCACTCCCTCTCCCTCTCTCTCCCTCTACTCCTGTTCATCCTCCACTCCCTCTTTCCCATCTCTCTCCCCCCCCACTCTCTCCCTCCATATCTTTCCCTCTATCTCCCCCCACTCTCTCCCTCCATATCTTTCCCTCTATCTCCCCCCACTCTCTCCCTCCATCTCTCCCCCTCCATCTCTTTCTCCCCCCCTCCATCTCTCCCCCTCTCTCTCTCCCCCACTCTCTCTCCCTCCATCTCACCTCCATCTCTCCCCCCCTCCATCTCTCTCTCCCCCCCCCCACTTTCTCCCCCTCTCTCTCTCCCTCCATCCCCCTCAGGGCTCAGGCGTAGTGAGAGCCAGTCAGAGAAGCAGGTGAAGGAGGCCAAGTCCCGGTGCAAGCGCATCGCTCTGCTGCTGACCGCTGCTGCCCCCCACCCCAGCAACCGGGGGCTGTTGATGTTCAAGAGGCACCGGCAGCGGGCCCGCAAGTACACGCTCGTGAGCTACGGCACCGGCGACCAGGAGCCTGACCTCTACTACCACTTCGACCAGAGCGAGGACGAGGACGACGCAGCGGACGAGGACGACGAGGACGCAGACGAGCACACACACCACACGGTCCGCTTCACAGTCTTGGCCAGCAGCGGCGGAGGGGAGTGTGTGCTCGAGGAGCACGCGTTTGCACATGCTCAGAGCAGCATCGGCGTGGAAGCAGCAGCAGCGCCAGCAGCGGCGGTCGTAAAGCTCAGAGGCCGAGACGCGGGGCTACTGGAGATCGAGCGGAAGCTTCAGGAGGACGCCGAGATGGACCAGCTGTCGGAGACGAGGGGCAAGGGGGCACTGATGTTCGCCCAGCGGCGCCAGCGCATGGACGAGATCGTGGCGGAACACGAGGACATGCGGCAGAAGGGCCTGCCCGTCGAGAGCAAACAGGAAGCAGAGAAGCACCTGGCCTACCAGCAGCAGGTGGAGGAACACGCTTACCTGCAGCATCAGGACAGCCAGAACTACATGGACGTCAACCTCCACCACCAGCAGCAGCAGCAGCAGCAGCAGCAACAGTACCAGCAGTACCAACAGGAGCAGCAGGAGCAGCAGTACTACCAGCAGCAGCAATACTACCAGCAGCAACAGTACCAGCAGCAACAGCAACAGTATGAGATGCAGCAGCAGCATGAGATCCAGCAGCAGCAGTATGAGATCCAGCAGCAGCAGTACCAGCAGCAGCAGCATCAGTACCACGAGCAGCATCACCAGATGCAGCAGCAGCATCAGTACCACGAGCAGCAGCAGCATCACACGCAGCACATGAACGGCAGTGTCCAGGGCAGTGACAGCCAGTCATCCGTGGCCAATCGCAGTGCCCGGCCATTCGTGGCAAGCCAGGAGCATGCTGGGTATTCAACGGTGGGACAGGGCGAGCAGATCGCCTCGCGCGACGAGCGCATCTCCGTGCCCGCCATCAAGACGGGCATCCTGCAGGACACACGTCGCCGGAACACACAGGGCAAACCCATGTTCACCTTCAAAGAGAAGCCCAAGGTCACTATTTAAACCGTTTTTATATTTTATTTGTTAGACCTGTCGTCCTGGCTGTTGTAACTAAATTTCCCCGGTGTTTAAATATAGTTTTCTTATCTTATCTTATCTTATTGATATCGTATTGTATCGTATTGTATCGTATCGTATCGTATCTTATCTTATCGTATCTTATCGTATCTTATCGTATCTTATCATATCTTATCTCATCTTAAGGTGTCACCCAACCCAGAGCTACTCAATCTGCTGAACCGCGGTGATCGTCGGCCGGGCTTGGACTCGGGGCCTGAGGAGGACTACCTCAGCCTGGGTGCCGAGGCCTGCAACTTCCTGCAGGCGCCTCGTGTCAAGCAGAAGGTCCCGCCTCCCGTCGCCCCCAAGCCCCACATCAACCCCAACTCCCCCCCTTGGTCCCCGCAGCCAGACCCAAACCTGCCCCAGCAGGAGATGCCCCAGCAGGAGATGCCCCAGCACGCCGAGCCCGCAGACGCTCACCACCCCGCTGCTGATGGCCTGATGCCCCCCCCCCCAGCCCCCCTCCCCAGAGGAGCAGCAGGCGACCGCAGCAGACTGGGCTCAGCCGGAACCTCAAGTCCAGCCGGGCCCGCAGCCAGAACCCTGGGGGGAGAGCCAGCAGGATCCCGCGCCCACCACCAGCGCCTCCCAGGCTGTGGCACAGCCCCCCCTAGAGCCCCCCACAGACGCCTGGGCCCCCACCCAGGCACCGCAGCAGACACCCGTCAGTGGGTGGGGTCCTGCTGAAGCCCCAGCTCGAGCCCCCGTCCAATCGCAGGCCTCCTGGGCAACCCAACCTCAGGCCCCCGAGGTGCCCTCCCAGATGCCTGCTCAGACACAGGGCCAGCCAGCCTGGGTGTCCCAGCCCCAGGCCCCCCCAGCACAGCCCCAGGCCCAGCCCCCATGGGTCACCCCCGCGCCCCCTCAGCCTGCTCCTGCCACCACCTGGGCACAGAACCCCACCCCATCACCCCCCGCCCAGCCCACCTGGACCCAGCCCATGCCCCCGCATCAGGCCACACCCCAGTGGGCAGCTCCCCAGAGCCAGCCGCAGCCGCCCTGGGCCCAACCCCCCCCCCCAGCAGCAGGGTAATGCCCCTCAGCAGCCACCCTGGGTCGCCCCCGCTCAGGTGCCCCCCCAGGCTGCAGCAGCAGGCGGCTGGCCCCCGTCCCAGACCCCCCCCCAGGCGCAGCCTCCCTGGACACAGCCGCAGACCCCCCCCCAGCCAGCAGGGGGCGCCCCATGGGCCCAGCAGCAGCCGCAGAGCCCCATGCAGGGTCCGCAGCCCCCCTGGGCCCCGCCGGCCGCCCCCCAGCAGATGCAGCAGAGCCCTCAGCCCCACATGGGCACCTGGCAGGCGACCCCCCCCCGCCCAGAACCAGCCGCAGCCACCATGGGCCCAGCCAGCCCAGAACCAACAGCAGCAGCATCCAGTTGCCCCCTGGGGGCAGGATCAGAGTCAGGTACAGTCCTCCTGGGTGCCCCCACCCCCCAGCACCCAGTGGAGCCCCCCCACCCCCACACCCACTCACAGCTGGGCGCCGCAAAACCACCAGCACCCCCAGCCACAGGGCCCCCCGACACCCCCCACCGAGAACCCCCAGCACCCCCAGCAGCAGCAGCCGGTCAGACAGTGGGGGCAAGCGCAGATCCAGTCCACCCCCCCGCCCCCCCCCCCAGAGGATGAACTCCTACCCACTGGCTGCCCGGCTGCCCCCACCTGCCCCGCCCCCCCCGCGAAGAGAGCCCCCCTCCTGCTCACGCTGGCATGGGCTCTGCCTTCGAGATGCCCGCTCTGCGTGGCAAAGGTGCCGAGCTCTTCGCCAAGCGCCAGTCGCGCATGGAGAAGTACGTGGTGGACTCGGCGACCGTCGAGGCCCACAAGCCCGCCCGCCCTCCCTCCCCTAGCCCCTCCTCCTCCGCCCCCCCCGCGGAAGTGCCGTGGAAGTACTCTCCCAACGTGCGCGCCCCCCCCCCAAAAGCCTACAACCCGCTGCAGTCGCCCATGTACCCGCCGGGCGCCATCAAGCAGCCCCCCCCCCTCCTCCGGCCCCGTCCCCAAGGGTGCCAAGGGTGCCAAGGACAAGGAGAAGCAGAAGAAGCCGGCGCCCAAACCGCTGCACGTGCTGGACGTGATGAAGCACCAGCCCTACCAGCTGGACGCCTCGCTCTTCACCTACGGCCCTGCGGCCGAGGCTTTCGCCGCCAAGCAGAAGGCCGCCGAGGAGGCCGCCGCCAAGCAGGCGCAGGCCCAGGCAGCGGCGGCACAAGCCCAGGCTCAGCAGCAGTACGAGCACATGCCCGCCGGGTACGGCTTCATGCCCCAGCAGCCGTACGGGGTTGCCAGCCCCTCCCCTGCCATGCATGATGGGCACTACCCCCCAGCCAATCACAGCGCTTACCAGCAGCCTCACATGATGCAGCAGCCCGCCTACCAGCAGCAGCAGCCAGCCTATCAGCAGCAGCAGCCGTACGGCCAGGCGTACGCCCCCATGCCCCCCACGCCAGCCTATCAGCAGCCTCTGCCCAACGCGCTCTACGCCCCCGAGGCTTACCTGCACCCCCACGGCACCCCCTACGCCACGACACCAGCACAGCAGCCTCCCGCCCCTGCACACGCGCCCGCTCCGTCACCCGCGCGCCAACCCGCGCCACCCAGCTCCTACGCAGTGCCCAGCTCCTACACGGTGCCCAGCTTCCCAGTGAGTGCCAGGCCGGACTCGGGGGCAGCGGGCAGCAGCAGCACGGCGGCAGCGCCAAAGCCCAAGTTCGCTGCCAAAAAGAGCGCAGCTCAGGTGTGGAAGCCCAGCGCAGGGGACAAGGAGTGAGGGGGGGAGGGCACTTCATAGTGTGCACTGCAGAGTGTAATAGTATACATACTTCATAGTGTGCACTGCAGACTAATAGTATACATACTGCACTGCAGAGTAATAGTATACATACTGTACTTCATAGTGTGCACTGCAGAGTAGTAGTATACATACTGCACTGCAGAGTAATAGTATACATACTGTACTTCATAGTGTGCACTGCAGAGTAATAGTATACATACTTCATAGTGTGCACTGCAGAGTAATAGTATACATACGTCATAGTGTGCACTGCAGTGATAGGAGAGATAGTGAGCACTATTAGTTACTGGTGTGGGGTATTAGATGGGAGGGCTAGTGTGTACTCAGTAGTGTGCACTGATAATAAGAGGATAGTATGGGCAGGAGTGATGTGCACTAACTGGTCTTGCTGTAACTCAGGGGTGTAGAGGACTCGCTCCCTAATCAGGTCCTGGTCTGTTGTTAAGTCAGCAGATGTTATATATGATATGAGTTATTTGTGAGTTGAGTCCGTTTTTACAAGCTCACTCCAGCAACAAAGATGACAATCAGAACTAGCCCAAGTGGTTTAAAACCAAATTCTAGTTCAGTGAACATATTTCTGTAGGGAATTGTATTTGTAGAGCATTATTTTTTATATGTTGAGTATATCGATTGTAATTTGATACCCACTTGATGATAAATTGTACATTGATAATTATCAGTAAGTGGAGAGTTTTATATTCTTGTGGCGTGAGAAGCCGAGTTTGCCCTGGGGGTGTGTGGGGTGTCAGGACAGGAACAGCACAGACGGACGGGACTAAGAGAGGGACACACAGTGCTGAGAGACGAGAAAGAGTTTGAGAAAGTTTTACAGTAAAGGGGAAGAGGATACGTTCACATGGGAGGGATGTCAGGAGCCTAAGGCGTCGTCACCACCTCATTCTTCCACCTGAGAAACTGGCAATCCCTGTCAAGGGTCTGAGGACAACACACACATTAACATGTCACAAATGTAGCCCAAAGCCAACACACACTGTAACATATCACAGGTGTAGCATGAGGATAGCCAACACACACATTAACATATCACAGATGTAGCCCAAAAACAACACACACTGTAACATATCACAAATGTAGCATGAAGACAACACGCACACTAACATATCACAAATGTAGCCCAAAAACAACACACACACTAACATATCACAGATGTAGCCCAAAAACAACACACACACTAACATATCACAGATGTAGCCCAAAGCCAACACACACACTAACATATCACAAACGTAGCATGAAGACAACACACACACACTAATATATCACAGATGTGGCCCATAGACAGCTGATATTGATCATATTCATGCAGACATTGTGAGGTGGGAAGTGTGAGTCAGGGATATTTAGTGACTTAAATCACATAAAGACATGAATCGCATAAAGGGTCAGGTTTGTTTGTACAGTCACCAGTCCATGTCTAATTCTGTGTGTAGATGACGCGTCTCCGTGTGTTAATGTCGCAAGTGTGTCCTGCCATTCCTGACCACTGGGATCGTGACGAGGGCAGAGGATCACAAGAGATGATGCTCATTTCACCAAATTCAGTTGTGTGTTGCAAAGCGTGTGTCTGTAAACGGGAGACACGTTCCCTTTTGTAAAAACGATTCTAGTCAGGAGTGATGGATCCAATGGCATCAGTGTGGAAGTTTGTGTCATGGCTGGGGATTATGGGTAAGATAACACACCCTGTTTTTGTGTCCACAAGCTCATGAGACGATAGGAGAGTGTGTGGTTGTGTGTGTCCACTAGCTCATGTGAGGGGTCAGTCGTAGACCATCCCCAAGAGACCCTTACTTCACCACCTTTGTTTTTTTTTCTATATTTTGTCACTGTTGATGTTGTGTAATTTTTGATGAAGGTGATGAAATATGACTAAGTTCACATCAGTAGTCAGTGGTGCGATCATGCTCGACCCGATAACGGCTGCTCTCTTCATCTCTTCTTCTTCTCATCTTCCTTTGTGCTTTTTATTTTGTGTTTCTGTTTTATTTATTGATTTATTTACTCCTTTAGTGTGTTTCTGTTTGTTGTTTTGTTGTCTTTTTTCTTTTCCTGAGGTTCTCTCCACTGTGCCATTAAAACTATTTCTGTTCTTCAGTTGACTTTGGTTCCTCTGTTCTGCTGTTCTCACCCCTGCATGTAAACATCCTTCCTCTTTGCTTCTGTTCATCTCTGACTTTCTCTTCCATTCGGTTCATCTTGTTCTTCTTGCTACCCAGAAGCCTCTGCTTTACCTTTTGCCTTTTTAATTGTGTTTCTTCGGCTAATTCGAGAACAGACTGTCTCTTCTCCTGTAAGTGTTTCCTTGGCTAGTTTGAGAACAGACTGATTCTTCTCCTCTAAGTGTTTTTGTGTTTGTAGTTCATACAATACCTGATAGCTTTTGCATAGCACCAGTGACAGAAGTTTCAGCCCAGTATAACAAATACCCAACTCTCATTCTTTGGTGAGTTAGCAGAGTCAGATAGGCTGCCAAGCTAACTAGCCAACTGTAATACTTAACACTTGCCCTCACAAGTGGTCACATAATCTGTGGGTTTGTTTGCACAAACAGCATAATCACCTCCGATATCCCATTTATCTCAGGCTTAACAAACAGTGATCCTGTGGTTAGCATGCTAGCTAACTGTATCTCAGTGAGGCTCTCTGATTGACGCAACCACAGTGATATCCTGAGAGCAGCTGCAGATGAGAGTGAGCACCACTAATTTTAGCGCCTAGCTGCCCACCTTTAAAATATAGCACATGCCACAGAGAGGATTCTAACCTAGTTATGGCTGACCTCAGAGTATCATCATCAAATCCGAGACGACTTCTAGAACAAAGGGAAGAACTCCAGAACTTCTGAAGAACTCTTCTTTCCCAGGTAATGATTCGGAGTATTGGACTCAACAGCACTGCCCTGTCTGAGTCAGATGTGGTGACGAGACCTATCTTTGGGGTCAGGCCCGCGGTCGCCCTGCAACCCAGGGGACAGTCGGCAGGCATGCTGGGGAGGAGGATGTGGCTAAATTGGGAGAAATGTGATCTGGCATCCCATGACCTGAGGAGGGCATGCAGCTCTCGGCCCGTCGGCCCTCTTACACACCTGTTCCTTAAGTCAGCCAGATTTAACCCCCTCACACACACACACACTCCTGCCCAAGACAGATCCCTAGCAGCAGCCTGAGAAGAGAGAGCTGCTGCTGACCGACTGTCACTCCTCACTGGGGTATCAACCGATTGAGTTAGAGTTTGGCACTTGTATGACGTAGGGTTTCAACTCTGTCCTGATATCTTATGGGAGAAGAGTTAGGTAGGCTTTGCAAATAGCGAACTGTTAGCCACTAGTTAGCACATAGCTACTGTATATTGCCATAGCTACTGCCAAACACACAGCTAGCTAGCTTGGTTTATGGACTAATTAAATTATTAATTCCACATCTGAAAAAGTGATTCATTGGTGTCCCATACACAACAAAAATATATTTTTGAAATGGCCCATTTATTTATTTTAAAAATATTTCAATATATTTCTTTCTGTATGGGATCATTCATGATTGTGTGTGCAGTACTGTATCACTGTCTTTAATCATGTTTACTGCTTGATAAGAGAAAACGTTTATTTAGAGACGTAAGGTGACACTCTCACTTATGCAGACTGGAACGTTGCACTGCTCTGTCTTGTTAGTATTCAAGGATTTTTGTTATTAATGTCCTACTGAATAGAGTTAGGGTAGGGTAGGTATTACTGTCCTACTGAATAGAGTTAGGGTAAGGTAGGTATTACTGTCCTACTGAATAGAGTTAGGGTAGGTATTACTGTCCTACTGAATAGAGTTAGGGTAGGGTAGGTATTACTGTCCTACTGAATAGAGTTAGGGTAGGGTAGGTATTACTGTCCTACTGAATAGAGTTAGGGTAGGTATTACTGTCCTACTGAATAGAGTTAGGGTAGGGTAGGTATTACTGTCCTACTGAATAGAGTTAGGGTAGGGTAGGTATTACTGTCCTACCCCGGGTGGCTCTATAACTTTACTCTTAAACGCTTAAATCCATTTCCTCAGCCTGAAACTGACACCGGCAAAGGTGCTTTTGTCAGAATGTTTCTGCATCTATATTTAAATCCAGCCAGTGATGCACACAGACCGGTATAGAAGCGCTGGCACTGAGGTGGGCACAGAAACATCATCACTAGATGGGCACAGTAACATCATCACTAGGTGGGCACAGAAACATCATCATCACCAGTGAATCCCCAAAACCATTGCGCTAGCTCCCATCCCGTTGCTGAGCAACTCTTAGAACACATTGCACTGCCCTGTGTGGCGTGTCTCCGTGGCCCTGGCATATTTGGCCCAAGCGGCCCTCAAATCGGCCCTGGCATATTTGGCCCAAGCGGCCCTCAAATCGGCCCTGGCATATTTGGCCCAAGCGGCCCTCAAATCGGTCGGGCACACCTAATTAAATCTTTGCATTACCCTTAAATATACATATATTTTCAACTGTCATGGAGCACTTAAAGAGATGTAGGCGTCATTGGTTATCACTCTGACTGCAAGACTAGCAATCCTATTTTTTTTTAGCCATCAGAGATATAGTCAGGTAACGTTTATTTATGTATTTATTTATTAGCCTAGTTTGCTTTGCATTTCAGGACGCTTTTTTGGCGTTTGTTATCAATTATGATCAAACAATCTAATTGTGTACTGTAGTGAAAATGTAATGCTACAAGTGACACTTTCACAACGTAATAAAATGATGAGTGGGAAACGGCTCTTGGTAAGGTGAACTTTGGGAAAACCCTGCAACTGAACGTAATATGATTTTGCCAAATTAGACAGCTTTAGATAAGTAGTTGTTGTTCTATGTGGTCATTTTCAAGGTTCACGAGGTTCATAGTCCAAGGGCGACATCTGTTGGTGAAACTGCAATTAGAAAAAAACTAACTAAGAAATTCTGAATGGTTGTTGGGGGGGGGGGGGGGGGGGGTGGGCACCACCAAGCATTTGTGCTTAGGGCACCCAAATGGCTAGTGCCGGCCCTGCCTTAACCTGACTCTCGCCAGATGAATTTCGTTCCACCTAGCTCCACTCATCCATCTGGGATCGCTCCATTGGAGAGGTGTTTCAGAAGGCTGGGCCTTACCAAAAATCCTTGCATATGATTGGATAAGCCACTTGTCCGTCATCTTTATTGACGTGCTACTTCAACCACTCACATCAAAGCCAACCCGTGACGCTGAGAACTGTCTCACAGTCGCTTCTCCGCTACGTCCATGGAGGTATTATATATAACTGGAGAGAGTGACTAAGTCCCGCCCTCCATACAAATGAATGGTGGAGGCTAGGCTAGTAAATCCGGCCAATTCATAGTCAACGCCATATTGAACACTGGGGTTCGGATCCAGCGCCAGTCGGCTCTGACCATGCGCCAAGTTCCAAAGCTGGAAATGACGCATGGACCAACGTCGATTTTTATTGGATATTCTGTAAAAAGAGAGTCGTCCTCCAGTAAGAGGGTGGCGATAATGCACATACATTGCTTGCCACTTAACAAGAAGAAGAAAAAGTTGCTCGGGAACACGCGTGGAGTGCCCTGAAGCGCAACTTCATTTCATTGGATAACAGCGGCTCTAACTAAGAGCGGTCTGCCTGCCGTCCTGCTGCTGCAAATATGCATTCGAACATGACGTGAAATATCGTAGTCGAACTATAAATAAACTATTCGGTTTTTAGTGCCATGTGTAGCGCATTTTTACAGTCTATGATTAGTTTGTTTTTTATTTTATTGTTTGCCATCCCATAGCGGGGGCTCTAAAGGTATTCTAGCGTTGTCCCATGACCAAATCAAGCCAATAATAGCCAGTAGCCACAAAAATGACTGGAGCCAGAGCCCTCAATCCTGTTTTGAAAATGGAAGATAACGCACAGAACAGCCAGTCTGAGCGGACAATTACGTCCCCAGCTATTTACTTAGGCTGCTCAAAGCACAGGTATTTATTTGGGTCAGGTTTATTCGAGGCAGACCTTTATTTTTTACATTGTGCGTTTTATTGTGAGACATGCGTTTTGTTTGGAGCGGCATACCAGACTATCAAAAGCAGACGATTTTCGTTTTTTGCATGGGATTTAATTTACTTTTGGACTTTTATTATATAGTTAAATGTTGAGACTGATAGGCACTTAAATCTAGGGGGTATTTGATGATCACTGTAAAGTTTTGTGTAGTTGAAAAAGTGTTGGAATTTCCAGCTGTTTATTGCAAGACAAGGCAGTCCCTTTCACTCATTCATTGAACGTGCGCTGTGCTCTAATGGAAACCTTATATTGTGTAGCCATGTAGCCTAAATTGAGTTATTTTTTTAATTATGCATGGTTTACTTTTTATTAAATTCGTAGGCTGGAATGCCTCGCGGCAACAATTGTGTTTAAATGTAGTAGCCTACTGCTTCAGCCTCTGGCAAGCTCAAAAGTGGGCGGCTATGGGTAGCTTGAGAGCAACGTGTTGGAGACCCATAGTGTAACGAGATGAGGGCTTTATGCCGCTGTTGTGTAATTTATTGTCTTTAATCATGTTTAGGCTATTTTTGTTCGGGACAAACAACAACGAAACAAGATCAATACAATTTTCTTTATTTGTCATATCATGCATAAATATCCATAATATACACGTCTTCTCATAGGCTCCTCAAGAAATACACACTGAATAACGTTTGGCTGTAGCCACCGGATAGGTACCCGCCCACGAACATGTACGCGCATGAGAGCTCGTGCCCAACACGGACTTTTGTGCACGGAGCTGGTTCCAAATATACTTGAAAATGGCGTATGCTAACATGCCGAAGCTAATCTGCAAGCTCTTGACCCCCCTGGCTACGTCACATCTATGAAACTCCCGCCCTGAGTCCTGATTGGCTCTACCATAAAATCTGGTGCCGAAATCACTCCCAATGGAAGCGATCCCAGATGGATGTGAGTGGATCTGGTGAGAGTCAGGGTAATACTACCTACCTACATTGCTGGTAGCCTACATTTTGGAACAGTATAGCTACATGAACTAATTATCTATTTAATGTCTTCCAGCAAGGCCGTAGTCATGATGTCAACATTGGGGGGGACCAAATCTGTGGTGGGGTCTGAGGGCCATGCAAAAAGTCTTATTAAAACTCACAAACAAGTTGTTACAACGTTTTTTCCAACTTGTGTGCCTTCACCACATTTGATTGCTACGTTTTGCCTGCATGGATGCACGATGGAGTGCGCATCTAAATAATATGCAAGATGCAACAACCATTTCAAAGAGGCCTATATACAGGGTAATTCCTGGCATTAGTACTAGAATATGAATGCATTATTTATGTTGTAAGACGTGAAAGAAATTAATGACACAGGCTTGCACAAATTCATCATTTAAAATAAAACGTTTCACTTTCGCTATCATTGCAAGAATAGGTTACAATATGGAAAATGTTTCAAAGTTCCCTTTGAATCTGATCGGCTCCAAAAATGTATGGGATTTCCTTAGCCTGTGCTACACCTTTCCAACAAGTTTTGTGAGAATTGTGAGCTTTTGTGATATTGTTGCCAGCCCTACCTCACCGCAGTAGGGTCAGAGAGGGTTAAAGCGGAGCTAGTACAGTAATCAAGGATCTTTGGTAGGGTGCAGTAAAAGCTTTTGATAGCGCACGCTACTAACGAACGGAAAACCACCAGGTCAAACCACTCAGGGGTGTAGGCTACTCTGGAACCATCACTAGGTCACTAATTTGTGCGTTATTTATGTTTGATTACATTTCACATGGTGGTGGTTGTTGGTTTCCTGTAGAGTTTTTTTTTTCTTTATTTATTTTTCTATGTCCGTATATAGGGGGGAACATTTTGGTCATATTTGAATATTGGGGGGGACATGTCCCCCTCAATGTCTATGGTGACTACGGCCCTGTCTTCCAGTAGCCTATCGTATAGGTTATATATAGCTTAGTTGTGCATGAATATGCATGAATGTAGCCTACATTTCCGTCAGCCTGATTGCCCTTCCTTTGGGCCGATTGTTGGCCAAAATGATTATGTAGGCTATATAGCCTATTCTATCGGCCCAAAAGGTGCGTCGGCCCACCGGGAAAATGCCGGTATGCCAGATGGCCAGTCCGCCCATGTCCGTGGTGATGCATTGCTGGCGTCATGGTTACGTGGCCTAGTGCGGCGCGTCTCCGTGGCGAAGCAGTGCTGGCGTCATGGTTACGTGGCCTTGTGTGGCGCGTCTCCGTGGCGAAGCAGTGCTGGCGTCATGGTTACGTGACCCTGTGCGGCGCGTCTCCGTGGCGAAGCAGTGCTGGCGTCATGGGTACGTGGCCCCTGCAGTGCGAGATCACTCTGGGTTGGTGATATTTTTAGCACAGAGGCCAGAGATGAGAGATGCCCATGTTGGACTCACTAATCTGGGTGGGAGGCCTCAGACAGCGTATGCACAGGCAGTGCAAACATCTGTCTCTATCACACACACACACACACACACACACACACACACACACACACACACACACACACACTCTCACTGCTCTTAAAGCCCAAGCCATCTGGGCCATCTCTCAAAGTCCACCACAGCATTACCCGTGGATGTGTGTGTGGGTGTTGGTGTGTATTTTAGTCAGAACTATTGCATGTGTCTACATTAGTTGTGATATTACATCACCTCACACAGATATTGTCCTGGGAAATATGTGATATTCTCAGTTCTATTTATGTAAGATCATAATCAACGGGTCTGATATTCTCAGTTCTATTATGTAAGATCATAATCAACGGGTCTGATATTCTCAGTTCTATTTATGTAAGATCATAATCAACGGGTCACATTTAGCACATTCGATCCCTCCTGGTTAGGAAGCTTGAGGTCAGTTTGATCCCTACTGGCTTGAGGTCAGTTCGATCCCTCCTGGTTAGGAAGCTTGAGATCAGTTCGATCCCTCCTGTTTAGGAAGCATGCTTGAGGTCAGTTCGATCCCTCCTGGTTAGGAAGCTTGAGGTCAGTTCGATCCCTACTGGCTTGAGGTCAGTTCGATCCCTGCTGGTTAGGAAGCATGCTTGAGGTCAGTTCGATCCCTCCTGGTTAGGAAGCATGCTTGAGGTCAGTTCGATCCCTGCTGGTTAGGAAGCATGCTTGAGGTCAGTTCGATCCCTGCTGGTTTGGAAGCATGCTTGAGGTCAGTTCGATCCCTCCTGGTTAGGAAGCTTGGGGTCAGCCCGATCCCTGCTGGCTTGAGGTCAGTTCGATCCCTCCTGGTTAGGAAGCATGCTTGAGGTCAGTTCGATCCCTGCTGGTTAGGAAGCATGCTTGAGGTCAGTTCGATCCCTCCTGGTTAGGAAGCTTGGGGTCAGCCCGATCCCTGCTGGCTTGAGGTCAGTTCGATCCCTCCTGGTTAGGAAGCATGCTTGAGGTCAGTTCGATCCCTCCTGGTTAGGAAGCATGCTTGAGGTCAGTTCGATCCCTGCTGGTTAGGAAGCATGCTTGAGGTCAGTTCGATCCCTGCTGGTTAGGAAGCATGCTTGAGGTCAGTTCGATCCCTGCTGGTTAGGAAGCATGCTTGAGGTCAGTTCGATCCCTGCTGGTTTGGAAGCATGCTTGAGGTCAGTTCGATCCCTCCTGGTTAGGAAGCTTGGGGTCAGCCCGATCCCTGCTGGCTTGAGGTCAGTTCGATCCCTGCTGGTTAGGAAGCTTGAGGTCAGTTCGATCCCTGCTGGTTAGGAAGCTTGAGGTCAGTTCGATCCCTGCTGGTTAGGAAGCTTGAGGTCAGTTCGATCCCTCCTGGTTAGGAAGCTTGAGGTCAGTTCGATCCCTCCTGGTTAGGAAGCATGCTTGAGGTCAGTTCGATCCCTGCTGGCTTGAGGTCAGCCCGATCCCTGCAGAATAATAATGACTCTCCCATGTCCACATTCACGGCTGAGTGCCCATGAGCAAAGCACCTCAAACTGCTCCCTGGGCGCAGTGTCTGTCTGTCTCTATCTGTCTATCTATCTATCTATCTTTTTATCTATCTATCTATCTATCTATATATCTCTCTGTCTATATATCTATTTAATGTACATCAGTGAAGAGTCACTGGAAGTCATCAGAATCAAATTCACTTCTTCACGTCTCACAAAAGTCCCACTTTTACTGTCTCATTATTCTAAAGTGCATTAGGTTGGAGGTGAACATTTGCCAGAGCAGTTTTGGATGTGTAGAGGTATCAGAACCACTGCCATTGAGTGTGTGTGTGGAAGTGCTATTGATTGTGTGTGTGTATGTGTGTGTTACTGAGTGTGTGTGTGTGTGTGTGTGTGTGTTACTGAGTGTGTGTGTGTTGAGTGTGTGTGTGTGTGTGTGTGTGTGTGTGTGTGTGTGTGTTACTGAGTGTGTGTGTGTGTGTGTGTTTTACTGAGTGTGTGTGTGTGTGTTACTGAGTGTGTGTGTGTTACTGAGTGTGTGTGTGTGTGTGTGTGTGTTACTGAGTGTGTGTGTGTTGAGTGTGTGTGTGTGTGTGTGTTACTGAGTGTGTGTGTGTGTGTGTGTGTTTTACTGAGTGTGAGTGTGTGTGTGTGTTACTGAGTGTGTGTGTGTGTGTTACTGAGTGTGTGTGTGTGTGTGTTACTGAGTGTGTGTGTGTGTGTGTGTGTTACTGAGTGTGTGTGTGCGTGTGTGTGTGTGTGTTACAGTAATGCTTCCCACTTCTGCACCCTGCTGGCAGCTGGAGCTGGGCTTCAGATGCACATGCACTTCTTAACCAGCAGAGGGCAGCGGAAGCTTATAGTTCATGACTGACAGTGGGTGCACTGGCTATTTATATGAGAAAGAAATTTAGTTTTGACACGAGTGAACTGTTTTGGGAGAGATATGAGCTTTTGCAGGTGAACCATGGTGTTGTGCTGAACCATCCAGGTTATTTTGGCAAAAGCACCAAGAGTGCTGAGAACGTCCGGTCTGTTTCAAGAAATGAGCCAAAGCAATTGAGAAGGATCTTTGCAATTTCGTGGCACTGACTCTTTATATGGGAAAGGAATTTAGTTTTGAAGCATGAGCGAAAGATTTTGGGAGAGATATGAGCTTTTGCAAGTGAGCTATAGTGTTGTGCTGAACTGTAAGGCTGTTTTGCCAAATTATCTTGTTTTGAGAATGTCATTTCTGTTTCAAGAAATGAGCCAAACCAATGGATAAAAACTCCACACACACCCAGAGGCATATATTTACACACACATACACACACACAGAGAGATACATTTACACATACACCCACTACTGCCACCTGTTACACACGCATGCACACATCTACAAACACACAAACTGCAGAACCCAACTGTCTCTTTGTGTGTCAGTCTGTCTGCACTCATGACCCACCAGTCTGTCGCTCCATTGAACTCATTTCTTTCTATTTCTTCTCTTTCCCCAACCCTCACTCAATCTCTCTCTCCATCTCTCTCTCTCCATCTCTCTCTCTCTCGATGTCCATTTCTCCATTTAATATAGTATATATATAGATATATAGAGACTTTATTCTTGCAGTGTTGCACATTTAATATAGTTATATATTTATAGATATATCGACTTTATTCTTGCACTGTTGCACATTTAATATAGTTATATATATATATAGATATATCGACTTTATTCTTGCATTGTTGCACATCTAATATAGTTATATATATATATAGATATATCGACTTTATTCTTGCACTGTTGCACATTTAATATAGTTATATATATATATAGATATATCGACTTTATTCTTGCATTGTTGCACATTTAATATAGTTATATATATAGATATATAGAGACTTTATTCTTGCACTGTTGCACATTTAATATAGTTATATATATATATATATATAGATATATCGACTTTATTCTTACACTGTTGCACATTTAATATATTTATATATATATAGATATATAGACTTTATTCTTGCACTGTTGCACTGTTTGACTTACTCATCACCATGACACTCATTCACACAGAGCACCTTACCTTACTATGCACAGAGAACCACAGGCTCAGTCCCTGCCTCAGTCATTGCAAGTGCACCTGATTGATTATTCACCCACTATGTGAATACTGTTTTTTAGAATTGATTTTGATTAAGTTTTATTTAGTATAATTTGTATTTTGTATATTTAGTTAATTCTTTATCTTCTATAGTCCTTATTGTTTAGTTGTGTTTTTTTATATTATATACTTTTAATTACTTTTTCTGCTGTTATTGAATGTGTGTGTGTATGTCTGTATGCTACTGTGACCTTGAATTTCCCCTAGGGATCAATAAAGTATCTATCTATCTATCTATCTATCTATCTATCTATCTATCTATCTATCTATCTATGTCTCTGTCTGTCTCCATCTCTCTCTCTCTCCCTCACTCCATATCTCTCTCTCCATCTCTCTCTCTCCATCTCTCTCTTTCTCTCCATCTCTCTCCATCTCTCTCTCTCCACCTCTCCATCTCTCTCTCTCCACCTCTCCATCTCTCTCTCTCCATCTCTCTCTCTCTCCATCTCTCTGTCTCTCTCTCTCCATCTCTCTCTCTCTCTCCATCCCTCTCTCTCCATCTCTCTCCCTCTCTCTCTCTCTCCATCTCTCTCTCTCCACCTCTCCATCTCTCTCTCTCCATCTCTCTCTCTCTCCATCTCTCTGTCTCTCTCTCTCCATCTCTCTCTCTCTCCATCCCTCTCTCTCCATCTCTCTCCCTCTCTCTCTCTCTCCATCTCTCTCTCTCTCCATCTCTCTGTCTCTCTCTCCATCTCTCTCTCTCTCTCTCCATCTCTCTCTCTCTCTCCATCTCTCTCTCTCTCTCTCCATCTCTCTCTCTCTCCATCTCTCTCTCTCCATCTCTCTCCCTCTCTCTCTCTCTCCATCTCTCTCTCTCCACCTCTCCATCTCTCTCTCCATCTCTCTCTCTCCATCTCTCTGTCTCTCTCTCTCCATCTCTCTCTCTCCATCCCTCTCTCTCCATCTCTCTCCCTCTCTCTCTCTCTCCATCTCTCTGTCTCTCTCTCCATCTCTCTCTCTCTCTCCATCTCTCTCTCTCTCTCCATCTCTCTCTCTCTCTCTCTCCATCTCTCTCTCTCTCCATCTCTCTCTCTCTCCATCTCTCTCTCTCTCTCTCCATCTCTCTCTCTCTCCATCTCTCTCTCTCCATCTCTCTCTCTCTCTCTCTCCATCTCTCTGTCTCTCTCCATCTCTCTGTCTCTCTCTCTCCATCTCTCTCTCTCTCTCTCCATCTCTCTCTCTCTCCATCTCTCCATCTCTCTCTCTCTCCATCTCTCTGTCTCTCTCTCTCCATCTCTCTCTCTCTCTCCATCTCTCTGTCTCTCTCCATCTCTCCATCTCTCTCTCCATCTCTCTCTCTCTCTCCATCTCTCTCTCTCTCTCCATCTCTCTCTCTCTCTCCATCTCTCTCTCTCTCCATCTCTCTCTCTCTCTCTCTCCATCTCTCTCTCCATCTCTCTCTCTCTCCATCTCTCTGTCTCTCTCTCTCCATCTCTCTCTCTCTCTCTCCATCTATCTCTCTCTCTCCATCTCTCTCTCTCTCTCTCCATCTCTCTCTCTCTCTCTCCATCTCTCTCTCTCTCCATCTCTCTCTCTCTCTCTCCATCTCTCTGTCTCTCTCCATCTCTCTGTCTCTCTCTCTCCATCTCTCTCTCTCCATCTCTCTCTCTCTCTCCATCTCTCCATCTCTCTCTCTCTCCATCTCTCTGTCTCTCTCTCTCCATCTCTCTCTCCATCTCTCTGTCTCTCTCCATCTCTCCATCTCTCTCTCTCTCCATCTCTCTCTCTCTCTCTCCATCTCTCTCTCTCTCTCTCTCCATCTCTCCATCTCTCTCTCTCTCTCCATCTCTCTCTCTCTCTCCATCTCTCTCTCTCTCTCTCCATCTCTCTCTCTCTCCATCCCTCTCTCTCTCTCTCTATTGCAGGTGGTGAGCAGGAGTGCATCTCTGTCTCCACCAGCTCGGCTGCCCCTATTGGCCAGAAGCTTCCGCTCAGCGTCCAGCTCTCCGGCGCTCGCTGCTGCGCCCCCTGGTGGCCGCAGACCCTCGGAGCGTGTGCACAAGCCTCTGTCCCCGTGGGAGGCGGCCTCGCGACACCCGCTGGGTCTGGTGGACGAGGCCTTCGCCTTCCAGAGCCTTCAGCAGTCGCTGGCGTCCAGCCTGAGGTCCGCCGCCGACCGCAAGCAGCTGCCGACCCCGCCACCCGAGTGGACGGCCCGCGTGTCCTACGATGCGTCTACGACGCGCTCGCTCAGTCCCGCCTCCTCCACGCTGAGCCGCACCTACAGTCACGCCCTCTCGCGTAGCCACACCCCTCCGCGCTCACCACAGCCCTTCCTGTCTCCCACCAAGAGCTCCGCCTCTGAGCCCGCCTCCGGAGCCCTTTACTCCGCCTCCTACAGGCAGACTCCACCCCTTCGGTCACTCACGGAGGTCAGTCTCGGCCCACCTTGGGCCAGACCCTCTCCAGCCCAAACACACGCACACACACAGAGCCGATACCGGTCCAGTTACACCTGGAGACGCTAAACCCGGCCAGGGGAACCCTACAGAAAGGCCTTCAGCCTGCAGCACAACTGCCAACATGGGAGAGAAACTTCTAGAACACCTGTAGCCCAGAGAGAGAGAGAAACTTCTAGAACACAGCCCAGAGAGAAAGAGAAACTTCTAGAACACAGCCCAGAGAGAAAGAGAAACTTTTAGAACACACCCCAGAGAGAAAAAGAGAATTCTAGAACACAGCCCAGAGAGAAAAAGAGAATTCTAGAACGTACCCCAGAGAGAAAGGGAGACTTCTAGAACGTACCCCAGAGAGAAAGAGAGAAACTTCTAGAACAAAGAGAGATTTCTAGAACACTCCTCAGACCGGAGCTCAGTACTTGGCGGGGCAGACTGCTCTGGTGGAGGTTTTGGCAACTGAGGAGGGGAAGTTTCCGGAGAATGTTCGCTGGAAGAAGGATTGTGTTAAAGAGAGGAACATGGACAAATGGAAAAGTGACCTGAGTGGTTTGGCAGAGTGTGGAACTTTGTTCTGGTCATTTCCAGTACTCTGGTTTGTTTACAGAAATTATGTAGACAGAGGTATGTGTGTGTGTGTGTGTGTGTATTTGTGCGTGTGGGTGGGTGTTTGTGTGTGTGTGTGTGTGTGTGAAAGCCATAGTAAGTGAAATGATGTTGATAGCAAACAGGATGTTGGGCCGATGGACTGCTGATGACCCCCAGGTGTGGTGAAGGCCAATAATGGAGCGGATTTATGAGACTGGACACACACACACACACACACACACACACATAGGAAGCACTTGAGACGGGCCTCTTAGTTGAAGTGAGTGTGCATTGATTCAGAGTTTATAACTGTGTAAATCACAGTAGCAGGAGGCCAACCCATATATCATACACACACACACACACACAAACACACACACCCACAAACACACACATACACACGCATACACACACACACACACACACACACACACACAACACACCACACATGCACATGCACACACACACCAACACATGCACACACACACACAAACAGTCACACACAAACACACACACAAACATAAACACACACACAGTCACACACACACATACACAGTCACACACAAACCTGAAGCCTTTGTTTATTTGAGTACCAAATGGACCAATCAGACGCCTTTGTTTATGTGAGCTGCAAATGGACCAATCAGACGTGTTCATTTATGTGAACTCCACACTTATCCTGAACTTTACACTTCCTATAGGTGTGTGTGTGTGTGTGTGTGTGTGTGTGTTTATCACAGTCTGGGTAGGGTGTGTGTTTGTGTGTGTCGATCAAAGTCTGGGTAGGGTGTGTGTGTGTGTATTGATCACA
>NC_055974.1:30580899-30593399 GCF_018492685.1 Alosa sapidissima
TTACGGTGGTCCCCTGAAAGACGTCCCAACTGAGCGTTTCAACATCACATCCATCCCTCGCTCCTACCACTCGCCATGGCAACAAGCACTTAGCAGCGACCCTGCTCTGGCCGAGACGTTCCTCCCCCTCATCCCCGACCCTGAACTCAAGGCAGAGACACCCAGCTTTAAGAGCTTCAACCGGTGGGTCTCATATGGACGGCCAGTGGAGTGCTGGGAAGAGTTGGGTTAGAGGTGGGAAGGGTTGGGAAGAGTTGGGTTAGAGTTGGGTGAGAGTTGGGAAGAGTTGGGAAGAGTTGAGTGGTGTTGGGAAGAGTTGAGTGGTGTTGGGGAAAGTTGGAAAGAGTTGAGTGGTGTTGGGGAAAGTTGGGAAGAGTTGAATGGTATTGGGGAGAGTTAGGTGGTGTTGGGAAGAGTTGAGTGGTGTTGGGGAAAGTTGAGTGGTGTTGGGGAGAGATGAGTGGTGTTGGGTGGTGTTGGGGAGAGTTGGTTAGAGTTGAGTGGTGTTGTGAGGAATTGGGAAGAGTTGAGTGGTGTTGGGAAGAGTTGAGTGGTGTTGGGTGGTATTGAGGAGAGTTGGGAAGAGTTGAGTGGTGTTGGGGAGAGTTGAGTGGTGTTGGGGAGACTCCCTGCATTTGCTACTCTGTGGTCAAGAGCATTGTCCCGCCCACTACACCGTCTGATTTGTTAGTTAGCACGAATGCAGCCAATCAGGATCGAAGACTGAACACAGACAAAGTTTAGGATTCTCACTGAGGCAGACTGGGCTTCAGCTGTAGCCTACGGAGCTATTTTTCGAAGGTAAGGAAGGTAGCCTACATTGCTGAAGTTGTAGTGAATCACAATCATCTACGCTGAAGTTACAAAAACACTACTTTGTAAGCTATTGTCTCTTTGATCCGGATCAATAAGTAAAGCACCCACTTCCTTCATTTAGCGAATTCCCGATTGATGCACGTTACTGATGCTGTTTACTAGTTAGCCCACAAACTCGGGTGCTGCGCGTCTGGAGTTCTCTGCCTCCGCCTCGTTCGTTAATTGTGAATAACGGGACACCTCGTACAGACAAGTCCTAAATTATGCGATAGCGAACGTCAAAAAGTCTAATTGCTCCTTTTTGAAACGGACTGTCAGAAAAGACTACATGCACCCAGGGCCAACCGTAATTTAATCCGACCTGAACAAAATCGCGTCATGAGCTGGCTATATACGTGCCTTTTAGGCTCTCAAAAGTGTAGCTTATAGCCTACACATGGATACAAATTGCATGCTTAAATAGCCTAAGAACTATTTTAAAACTGTTTTGTTAAACTATTCAACCGTAACACTTCACGCATGCACCTCTTCCTCTTCCTCTCCCTCTCTCGTGCTCTCACACACACGATGGCAAAGCATCCTCTTTGTGACAGGTCCCTTAACAAGCACATAGCCCATTGTGCAGGCCTACTCTGAAAATAATTGCTATCACTCAGCTCTTGGATTAACATGATACACAGGATTTACACTTGCAAAGTGATGCAAGTTGATAGACAATTGTGTATCAAAAGAAGAAAGAAAAGTTTGCATAATTAAATGATTTTTAATTAAATTTTTGCAGCATATAGCCTTTACTATCTACCCCCCTTTTTGACAACTGACATATCGGTTTTACATATCGGTTATCGGCCTTCTGTTTTGGTAATAATTGATATCGGTATCGGCCCTGAAAAAAACATATCGGTCGATCCCTAGTTGGGGAGAGTTGAGTGGTGTTGGGAAGAGTTGGGGAGAGTTGAGTGGTGTTGGGAAGAGTCAGGGCATGTATGTCGCACATGCTACAAAAAAAATAGTTTGTGCTGGATGATTTGTCAATGTAGCACTGGTGCAATACAGTTTTGCTTATGGCAATGCAATGCACATGTATGAGACTGACAGGGAGGCTACAGCAATTACCTTTTACTGTGATCAGTGCAACTGGCTACACCAGATGTGATAGCGGCGCATAGGCTACGTTAAAAAAAATAGACCCATCTTCTGTTTTTGCGAGTTGCGAACGGAGCGCTTCAGTTAGGTTACGCGCTCGGTGTAGGCTCCCTGTGAAACGCTTGTTTGTTTGTTTGAAGTGCGTATGTAGGCTATAGGCTACTTCTGTGAGAGGGGAACCGATGTAGGCAACTTTGATTTCAACTTGGTAGTTGCACTCTAAGCGATTAAAAAGCATGTCTACTTGTTTATAGGCCTAGTATCCAAACAATCCAACTCCAAATCAAACAACACCGTGCAAATTATCCTCGCGAATACAAGTGATAGCTTTGTTTAGCCTAAAGTGAAAGTATCTTCCGACCGGGCTGGGGTGAATTCAGATTAGGCAAGCAGAGGTAGAAGTTTGTGGCAATCGCCTTGTTGCTTTGCACTTTTAGTTCAGTTTAAAACGAACAATTTAGTATCCTAACAACACCATTCAGATCTAAAACTTCGAAGAAAAAACGTCCACCGGGACATTCGCTTCTATATGAGCCCACTTCATGCTTTATGCACAACATAGTCTCGCTTAGTAGTGCTTAATAATACAAGAACATGATCGGTTCCGAAAAAACCTTTTAATTACCCATTTAATTTTAATAACTGTTATAGTCAAGTCAAGTCAAGTCAGATTTATTTGTATAGCGTTTGTATTTATTTGTATTTCACTCGTTATAACCTAGGGGTAAGGCCACAACAAAAGAGGGAGTCCAGAGGTTGGACCTTTATCTAAAATATGGATTTATTAACCAAACTAACCAAATAACAAACAAACGGTGTGAGGTGGGTCAAAGTCAGTCATTAGTAATGGATGGATGGATGGATGGATGGATGTGTGTGTGTTTGCAATGTGTCTGAGTGCAGTGTTGCATGTCCAAAACCCAAAGTAAGAATGGCCCTCCTAAGGGGAGATGCAGCAGCCCTTTAACTGGGAGCACCTGCCCTCAGGTGCAGCGCATCAGCTCGTTAGCTCTTCAATCACCTGAAGACAAGCAGAGAAAACGAGTATAGGGCCTAGTGGCCCGTCACAACACACACACACACACATACATGCACACACACACATACATACATACATACACACACACACACATACATGCACACACACACATACATGCACACACACACATACATACATACATACACTAGTGGCCCGTCACATAACCTTTTAACCACTTTAATTACGACTGCGTTAGCCACAGACCTTCAGCTATCTTGGGTACACTGTTTGACATGTCAGTTAGCCTACTCATTTGCACCACTGGTTAGATGTAAAACGGTATTTTACTCGTGCAATGGCAATAAGGTTGAATGTAGGCCTACTCTAATCTAAAAACTTAGAAATATGAACTAAACGTGAATTAAATCTTAGTGTAATAAAATCTTCAGCATATCTCTTCTACTTATTCAAAAATAAATTAACTGAATTCCAATGCTGTACAGTGCGACATATATGTCGCACATGCTACAAAAAATAATCAAAAGAAAAATAAACAAAAAATAAAATAAACAAAAAATCCAACAAAAGAAAAATAAACAAAAAATAAAATAAACAAAAAATCCATGGCATGACCTGTCTTCCTGAGAGCTGTAGAAAAGTCAAACTGCATGGAACTGTCAGGGATTGTTTTTTGTTTTTACAAAAGCACAACAACCAAATAACATATCATGCTGATGGCTTTTGTTCATCTAAAACACAATGTAGCTGTTCATCTCTACATCTGTTCCTCTTCTGTTCATCTCAAACACAATGTAGGTGAGATGTTTGCAACTACATGACCTTTTATCAATCCAGTTGCAATTCTTATCTTCTACTGTCTCTATTGTGTCTCTACAGTGGAGTTTTGTTATGTGTATATACTTATATTTACCCTTTCTGCTGTAAGTGCATGTTGTGTGTGATGTCTGTTTGCTACTGAGACCTTGAATTTCCCCTTGGGGATCAATAAAGTATCTATCTATCTATCTATCTATCTATCTATATCTATCTATCTATCTATCTATCTATCTATCTATCTATCTATCTATCTAATTGATGAGCCCTACTTGTGATTGTTTTTAGAGGTTTTATATCGATGCTACAGAATTTGTGGCTGGTGCTACAAAACTTTTAACCTCTATAGCACCAGTGCTACTTGCAAAAAAAGTTAACGTACAGCCCTGGGAAGAGTTGAGTGGTGTTGGGAAGAGTTGAGTGGTTTTGGGAAGAGTTGAGTGGTGTTGGGGAGAGTTGGGGAGAGTTGAGTGGTGTTGGGAAGAGTTGGGGAGAGTTGAGTGGTTTTGGGAAGAGTTGAGTGGTTTTGAGTGGTTTTGGGAAGAGTTGAGTGGTGTTGGGGAGAGTTGAGTGGTATTGGGAAGAGTTGAGTGGTGTTGGGGAGAGTTGGGGAGAGTTGAGTGGTGTTGGGAAGAGTTGAGTGGTTTTGGGAAGAGTTGAGTGGTGTTGGGAAGAGTTGAGTGGTTTTGGTAAGAGTTGAGTGGTGTTGGGAAGAGTTGTGTGGTGTTGGGGAGAGTTGAGTGGTGTTGGGAAGAGTTGGGAAGAGTTGGGGAGAGTTGAGTGGTGTTGGGTGGTGTTGGGAAGAGTTGTGGTAGGGATGTAAAGAAGCTTGCACACTGCTCCAACAAACACCAACAAACTCCAACATTCTAAAGTTGGCAGCTGTTGTAAATTATCTTTAGAATGTTCATAAAACCAACTGCCAGTCCACACTGTGCTGTCTCCATCCAACACACACACACACACACACACACACACACACACACACTGCTCCAACAAACACAGTCCACACTGTGCTGTCTCCATCCAACACACACACACACACACACACACACACACACAAACACACTGCTCCAACAAACACAGTCCACACTGTGCTGTCTCCATCCAACACACACACACACACACACACAGTGTGGGCCGGTGTGTGTTGGTGTTTGTTGGAGTTTGTTGCCGTTTGTTGGAGCGGTGTGAAACCATGCATTGGCTACAAATTGATACACACGTATGACAATTACAACTGGTTGAGGAAAAAAATCATCGCGATGCAACTACATTGTCCAAAAATAAATAAATAAATAATGACTTAATAGCGTGCAACTTTACCAAAGATATATATATATGCCAAGACGCTCAACAGCAGCCCGCTTCTACTAACTACCACACCTGTTAGACTCTGTGCAGTTTTACTGTTTGAGACTCGTGCTGTGCTCGGTTAGTGAGTGTTGTACCATCTACAATAAATTCTCTTAATCACCGATCCTGATCCAGCCGTCAAGCTTTATTGACCATCTTCAATACAGACATTAGAACTAAAACACAACGCAACAACCAGAGAATCCAACAATATGCATATATGTATGTATGTATACATACATATATGCCGAGTTGCAGAGAGTTAGGAAGGGTGGGGAAGAGTTGTGTTAGAGCTTAGGAAAGTTGAGAAGACATTAGTGTTGTCGGCTTGGTAGAGCTGGATGAAGACATGGGTGTTGTTGGGTTGGTAAAGCTGGATGAAGACATGGGTGTTGTTGGGTTGGTAAAGCTGGATGAAGACATTAGTGTTGTCGGCTTGGTAGAGCTGGATGAAGACATGGGTGTTGTTGGGTTGGTAGAGCTAGATGAAGTTGGTTACAGTTTGGTTGAAGTTGGTTACAAACTGGATAATATTGGTTCAACCTGAATAGGGTTTGCTAGAGTTTGGTTGAGAAGAGTTTGATTTGGTAGAGTTGAATATTATTTGGTTAGACAGAGTTTAGTACAGCTGGATAGACTTTAATAGAGTTAGATAGAGTTTAGTAGAGTTAGATAGAGTTTAGTAGAGTTGGATAGAGTTTGACAAAAAGAACAAAGTTGAGCAGAGCCGACGTAAGTGGGCCAGATCTATGTAGAGTTTTAACATTTTTATATTGTAAGGTTTGGTCCATTCAAGGTCTCCCACAGGTTTCTGGTGAGCAGCAATATCTGTTGAGACTAGAAAGAGTAAAGCAGAGATTAGCCATCCAGCACCAGAGCTATAAGCTGACAGACCATTAGGGTCTACCTCTCAATCACATGACTCTACCATTCACTAATCACATGACTCTACCACCCACCAATCACATGATTCTACCACCCACCAATCACATGACTCATCAATCACATGACTCTACCACCCACCAATCACATGACTCGAACAATCACCAATCACATGACTCTACCACTCACTAATCACATGACCCTTGTGCTTTCATGTCTCAGTGTTGCCATACCATTTGGGGGTTTTGACCGCGCTGCCAAGCTGCCCGTCCCTGTGCCCAAAAGCGGTGTGTCGAGCGGTGGCATGAGCCCTGTGCCCCCCGTGGTGCCCGCGGAGACCATCACCCTGCGGCCCACCTTCAACCGCACCGCGCTGGGCTGGATCTCCGACGGAGAGCCACTGGTGCTGCCCAGAGTTTCTCTGGACATCGAGGACGCCGCCGCTCCCCCGTTCGACATCCCCGAGTCCGACGACCTCTAAGGCCCTCGCACACACCGAGAGTGTGTGTGCCTGCTCCTGTCTCTCAAGGGTGCAGTGACCTCTGCCAGCCACCAGGTGGCAGTGTGTTGCGCCCCTGCGCCCCAGCTGACGCATGCTAAAGGTAGCCCTCCGCAGGGCTAGCCTGAGCACTGGCCTGGGCGCTGCCGCGCGTGAGCTTCCTGTACATAGATGTGTGTGAAGACCAGCACTTTCTGTGTCCAACACTTGAATTGATCGTTTTCTAAGCCCAAATTAAACGCCAAGCCAGACATTTGTGTGTGTTTCACTCTTATGTCTGTTTTTCTCTCTGGTTTTTAAGCATCACTGGGTTCATCCTCATTTATGTTAGTTGATAAATGCTTTTAAATGTATGTGATGCACAAATGTGTGCATGCACACACACACACACACACACACACACACACACACACACACACATGAGGAGGGAAGGTTGTAAGTGCATACACTGTGTGTCTGTGTGTGTGTGTGTGTGTGAGAGAGACAATATACCTGTGTGTGCAGTCTGTGCATACCTCATGGTTACTCTCCAAGCTGACATCAAATCTGTTTCCATGACAGCACTAAGATTTGTGACGATGTTTTTCACTTCAGGGACAAACCACTGGGTCTGATGAGGAAACACCCAGACACACACACACTCACACACAAGCACATATATACACACAATCACACAAAGACTTTGGCTTACACACAGACTTATCCCCTCCTTCATCATATAAGAAGCGGTGAATAGAGGACTTGCAACCAACCACCTCCCTATTCATGCAGCCCAGTGTGGTATGAATCCATTATCTGATGAAGAACTAGAATGCTAGAATGAACAGTGCAACACTACACTGACTTGTAACAATGTCACACTTTACCAACGTACACTGAAAACAACATTTTAAAATAAGTCCGAGCCCCCAATTAAAGCCGACCGCACCGACTGTAGCCAAGGGGGACAGAAGTCGGCTCAATGTCTGAGTGTTTTACTCAAAATACATCTAACCGAGGTCGTAATTCTTCCGCCACTCACGGCCTCAAACCCGCACACCTCCACACACACCGGCATGGGAGTCGAACGCTCTAACCACTGAGCTAAAAGCCCAGGCTTCCAACTCAGCGTTCTTAAGGTTAGGGCTGTGAGGATTTACACGGGCAACTAGCACGCTAGCTCAGTTCGCCTCCGTTACATACAGAACGATATAAACTCCATTTAGCAATGCAGCCTGACTAAAAGGTGATTGCTACCACCCAGTTTTATCTTGAGCAGCAGACAGGCCTCAGGTTAATAAGACAGACACCTGACACCTGTGCAGGTGAAACATAGCTTAGGTTAATAAGACAGACACCTGTGCAGGTGAAACATAGCTCAGGTTAATAAGACAGACACCTGCACAGGTGAAGAGTAGAAAATATGAGAAATAAATGATGCCACTAGCAGGGGGAAGCTCAATAACATGTTCCTTTAACACTTACAGGGACAGAGGAACAGAACTCACACACACACACGCACAGTGTTGCAGAAGGTGTGTTGGAATGGAAGATGCAGCAGTTGGAGTGATGTCCCAGACAGATGGAATGATGTTCTAGACTGAATGTTTTCCAGACAGAGTGATGTCACAGATGGAATGATGTTCTAGACAGAATGTTTTCCAGACAGAGTGATGTCACAGATGGAATGATGTTCTAGACAGAATTTTTTCCAGAGTGATGTCACAGATGGAATGATGTTCTAGACAGAATGTTTTCCAGACAGAGTGATGTCACAGAGGGAAAGATGTTCAAGCCGGAATGCCGTTCCAGCTCTTATAAGGTTCTCTGTTCTTCCTGCCTCGCAGAAAGAAGCTTTCTCTGACTTACAATGTTATTCTAGACACATGCCACCGGCCGGGCCTCGGACAGGAAATACCCCTCAATTCAGGCCGTCACATGACCCCCAGCTCCACTTCGCATTCCTCGCCACTGTTCCGCCTCCGTCGGAATGCCCGGCAGTCCAGCTCCGGAACACAGCTGCTTATTGAACACGGAATTCCTCACGCAAGGAGCCAGACATGAAAGAGTTCTCTGTGTGTGTGTGTGTGTGTGTATCCTGTACCCAGGGTGGGTTGTGTTGCCTCTCTGATCTCATTGTACTTGGTCTCAGTGGGGCAAGAGGAAGCATGGAGGGGCAGAAGAATGGAGGGGCATAGCAGAAGTGAGGAGGGCAGAAGTGTAGAGGGCAGAAGTGTAGAGGGGTAGAAGTGAGGAGGGCAGAAGTGTAGAGGGGCAGAAGTGTAGAGGGGTAGAAGTGTAGAGGGGTAGAAGTGAGGAGGGGCAGAGCAGAAGTGTAGAGGGCAGAAGTGTAGAGGGCAGAAGTGTAGAGGGGTAGAAGTGAGGAGGGGCAGAGCAGAAGTGTAGAGGGCAGAAGTGTAGAGGGCAGAAGTGTAGAGGGGTAGAAGTGAGGAGGGGCAGAGCAGAAGTGTAGAGGGCAGAAGTGTAGAGGGTAAAAGTGTAGAGGGGCAGACGTGTAGAGGGGTAGAAGTGTAGAGGGGTAGAAGTGTAGAGGGGTAGAAGTGAGGAGGGGCAGAGCAGAAGTGTAAAGGGCAGAAGTGTAGAGGGGTAGAAGTGTGAAGGAGTAGAAGTGAGGAGGGGTAGAAGTGTGGAGGGGTAGAAGTGAGGAGGGGTTTGCCCCTGGCGGTGTGGTGCAGGCTTTTCTGAGATAACAGCTACCCCGTGGTGACCAAGGGCGGGGTCCCAGGGGCACTAGAATAGGGAAAAATGCACCTCCACCCACTGAGCCCTGTGTTGCCATGACGACTTACCCAACATGAACCTCCCTCAGCAGTCTACTCAGTACAAGTGTTATGTTTTACACACCCTGCAAAAATGTAAGTATTAGTCCAAGTCTCTAAAGAGATCATTGTAGAAGAAGAAGAAGGAGGAGAAAGTGAAATGGGGGAAAAGGTGTTAGAACAACACTGCAGTGCCTAGCAACAACATGTCTCTTAAAGGGGACCTCTGGTTTAACAACAACATGTCTCTTAAAGGGGACCTCTGGTTTAGCAACAACAACATAAGTCTCTTAAAGGGGACCTCTGGTTTAACAACAACATAAGTCTCTTAAAGGGGACCTCTGGTTTAACAACAACATGTCTCTTAAAGGGGACCTCTGGTTTAACAACAACATAAGTCTCTTAAAGGGGACCTCTGGTTTAGCAACAACATAAGTCTCTTAAAGGGGACCTCTGGTTTAGCAACAACATAAGTCTCTTAAAGGGGACCTCTGGTTTAACAACAACATAAGTCTCTTAAAGGGGACCTCTGGTTTAACAACAACATGTCTCTTAAAGGGGACCTCTGGTTTAGCAACAACATAAGTCTCTTAAAGGGGACCTCTGGTTTAACAACAGCGTATGTCTCTTGATGATAACAAGCGGACAGGTTCATTTAGGACCAACCTATGCATGTACCATAGCTTTTGGATGCAACTTTGCTATGTCAAAGAACATCGCTCTCTTAAGCCATTAAGCAGGTGCAAAATTGCTCTCTTCAGCCATTAAGCAGGCAGAAAATCGCTCTCTTAACCAGGTGCAAAATTCAAGACTGATGTGCAGCCAGTCACCTTGCTGTTCTTCATCACTGTACATCCACTAGTGTCATTAACTCCACTAGTGTCATTAACTAGCCAGCTCTTAGTGCTACATCCACTAGTGTCATTAACTAGCCAGGTCTTCAAACCCAGAGTAGTCCTACTAATATTCAACAACTAATGAAACACTTGTTAACGAGTAAAACTCAGCAACCACTAACAAGGAAGTGATTCAGACGTAACAAGGGATCCGCCTGCATCAAGAGAGAGCAGCTCAGGAGAGCCTTAAGAACAGATACACACAATGGAAGAACATCACACACACACACACACACACACACACAGACACACACACACATGAGCAGGTGTGCAGGTAGGAGGTAAACAGTGTGTGTCGTACTGATGAACCCCGGTGGACGCGCTCTGTGGCTCTGCTTGTTTGCATGAAAACATCCTCCAGAGTCCAGTTAGTGCTGCGCCCTCTTATCTGCACTGCCCCCTCACCAGTACTTACACACACACACACACACACACACTCACACTCACACACTCACACACACACACACACACACACACACACACACACACACACTCACACACACTCACACACACACATACACACACAAACACACACACTCACACATTCACACACACACACACGTACACACAGATGTATACAGACACACACACACTCACGCGCACACACACATGTATACAGACACACATACACACACACACATGCATGCTTACAGGGCTGAGCGTGCATGCTGCGGAAACACACACAAATTCACACAGGGTCACAGCATATGCGCGCACACACACTCACACACATTCACACTCACACACACATTCACACACAAACACACACACTCACACATTCACACACACACACATGTACACACAGATGTATACAGACACACACACACTCACGCGCACACACACATGTATACAGACACACATACACACACACACACACACACATGCATGCTTACAGGGCTGAGCGTGCATGCTGCGGAAACACACACAAATTCACACAGGGTCACAGCATATGCGCGCACACACACACACACACACACACACACACACACACACACACATACACACACATATACACATACTGTACACACACACACTCTAGCCCAATGCACCCACAATGCAGATCATCAGGACCAGTGCGTGCGCACACACACTCGTACACATGCACACACTCCCCTATCCACTCTCTCTCTCTCTCTCTCTCTCACACACACACACACACACACACACACACACACAAACACACACAAGCAGCATCCCCTATCCCTCCCCTATCCTCACACACACACACACTCCCAGGCAACAGAAGACAGTGAAAGGGACAGTGAATCTCTGCCCCAGCCAATCATCTGCTGCGTTACCTGTTGATTGGGCAGCCCCAGCCAATCATCTGCTGCTTTACTTGTCGGTCGGTGTTATGGCTGGCTCTTAACCATAACATAAAATGGAGGCAGAATTAAGGTGAACCGAAAGGTGTTTTTTTTAAAGTAATCAAAGATAACAAATATATGTAACCAAATGTGTAGGGGGAAGGAAGATAAACTAAATGTGTGTGTGTGTGTGTGTGTGTCAGTAATAAGAGAGAGGGAGGGAGGGAGATGTAAAGAGACAAAAGTTAGTGTGAGAGAGAATATTCCTTAAAGTGGAAATGAAGCAGTCAAATAAAATAGATGTTTATAGCACTAGGTACATATTTAAATATACCATGAATACAAATAAAGTCAGAAATATGACCCGTTACTCAGAATAAAGCACAAACAAGTTGCATTAATTTCAGCTGTGCGCTGCCATCTTTGTTTTTAGAAAATGATGACATCACAAGAATGGTTGGTACAACATTCTATGCTGTTTACATATCGGCTGTCATAGCCTCACAGTTAGCTTACTGACTCAACAAAATGGATATGGATGAATGGCATAGACCCACCAATGAGGACAGGCATCCAATTGCCTATGCTTTTGAGCCAGTAAGAGCAGTGGGAGTTTTAGTGCCCCCCACAGAGCCTGACTATGGAGGAGAAATAGATGATCGAGAGAGAGGTGTATCTGAGCACACAGAAAACCATCGGTGGTGCTTAATGTGGGGGTTGTGTCCCTATGTTCACTGACATGGCACACATGGAGAGTGTCTGCTGCCAGGAAATGAACCTGGGACATCTCATCCAAAATAACAGATATATCACGTCCAATCCTACGTGCCAAATGCTGTCATTAAAGCGAGACGTTGGAGGTCGCAATGCGGTCGCTGAGGGACATCTGAGCCGAAACACTGGAACGCCCAATAAACAGCAGTTAAAGGGACACCAGGCAAGCCTGATGCTTTTTCTCTACGAAACTCCCCCTTGCTCGGCCTGAAGCTCTTTTCCTTTTCTTTGCATCTTCCGTCAAGGGTTTTC
>NC_055974.1:30598399-30600899 GCF_018492685.1 Alosa sapidissima
CTCACACACACATGCACACCCACACTCACACACACATGCACACACACACACACACACACACACACACACACACACACACACTCACTCACTCACTCACTCACTTACACTCTCTCTCTTTCTCTGTCTTCACCCTCTCCCTCCCTCTCTCTCACATACACACAGACTCTCATAGTGTCACACACACACACACACACACACACACACACACACACACACTCACTCACTCACTCACTCACTCACACACACTTTCTCTCTCTCTCTCTCTCTCTCTCAAACATAAACACACACACACACACACTCACTCACTCACACACACTCTCTCTCTCTCAGTTCAATTTCAATTCAAGTGAGCTTTATTAGAATGACAAATATTTTTGCATTGCCAAAGCAGAACATAAATTTAGACATACATTTACATAGAGAATGCTTGGAATACAGTACATGGCAAATAGATACGCATCCAAGATTAACAAACAAACTGGTGTGTGTGTGTGTGTGTGTGTGTGTGTGTGTGTGCATGTGTGTGTGTGCATGTGTCCGTGTGCTCGCGCGCGTGTGTGTGTGTGTGTGTGTGTGTGCGTGCCTGCGTGTATGTATGGTGTTTGTCTGTGTAATTATATGGTGGCATATAAAAGTAATGATTATTTAATTCTTTAATTATTTAACCACTGTCCCTTGCCTTATGGCATTCGGTGACGTATTTGGCAGCAGATTTGCTGTCTGTCCATGCTGTCCGAGTAAGACTGCCATTATTTCTTGTTGTTCTAGATTTCTGAACCCTGGGATTAGACTTGTAAGACTGTCAAAGTATGACTTACGTATAGTTGTATATTTATCACAGTGAAGAAGAAAGTGCACCTCAGTCTCAACTTCACCTGTTATGCAGTGACCACATATTCTTTGCTCTCTTGGCAACCAGGATTTTCTCAGTCTGCCCTTTTCTATGGCTAGACTGTGGTCACTGAGTCTGTATTTGGTCAGGATCTGTCTCTGCTTTATATCTCTAACAGTAAAGAGATATTCTTCCAATTGGTATTCAGATTTTATTGACCGGTAACATTCTAATTTGCTTTGGTTTTTTGTCTCCTTTTGCCAATGTTCCAAATATTTTTCTTTAGATTCTTGAATGATCTTATTGGTGTTCAGTTTGAAAGCAGCACTTGTCTGAGAGAAGTTATTAATGTTTGTTAGGGGGAGATTAGTTATTCTCAGTACAAGCTGACTCAGAGGACTCTTTTCAGGGTTCAGATCTTGAGTTTTTACTGCATTAAAATGCAGTGTGTCAGTGGGACTTGTTTGGAGATGCATCCAGAATTTAAGGGCTCTTTTTTTGCATGTTGATGGCCAATGGGAATCTGCCTAGTTCTGCCCTGGATGCATTGTTTGGTGTTTTCTTTTGTATTTTTAAGATCAATCGGCAGAACTCTGCATGTAGGCTTTCTATAGGATGTTTGTCCCATCTAGTGTAGCTATGAACACTGAGTGGACCCCATACCTCACTTCCATATAGCGCAATGGGCTGAATTATACAGTCAAATATTTTGCACCAAATTTTAATAGGTATGTTTATGTTCCAGAAATGTCTTTTTATTGCATATAGGGCTCTGCAAGCTTTTTCTTTTAGAGCATTCACTGCCATGCTGAAACTCCCCGATGCAGTCATAATGAAGCCAAGCTAAGTGTACTGCATTGTGTGCTCTAGGGCAGTGCTGCCTAGATTGAAATGGTATCTGTGTTCCTGACATCTGGGCTTCTTTTGGAAAATCATGATATTTGTCTTTTTCAGATTTACTGTCAGATTTACTCTCTCTCTCTCTCTCCCTCTCACACACACACACACAGACACACACACCCTAATTCACACATTTACACACACACTCTCTCTCTCTCTCTCCCTCTCACACACACACACACAGACACACACACCCTAATTCACACATTTACACACACACTCTCTCTCTCCCTCTCACACACACACAGACACACACACCCTAATTCACACATTTACACACACACTCTCTCTCTTTCTCTGTCTTTACCCTCTCCCTCCCTCTCTCTCACATATACACACAGACTCTCATAGTGTCACACACACACACACACACACACACACACACACACACACACACACACAAACACACACACACACACACACACACACACACACACTGTTACGACCCCCAGTGCCCCCCTCAGGCCGTCCCGTGTCAGTGCAGGTGTTGGACCTGCGGAGGTTAATTGGTAATTGGGTGCACCTGTTACCAGGTGCTGCTATATTAGGGGCTGTTCTCTCTTTCCCATGATGCACTTTTCTTCTTTCATGCAGGCACCTATTTCTCTTTCCCATGATGCACTTTTCTTCTTTCGATCTTCACTTGCACTTCACGTTCTTCCTCATTCAGTCTCTCACTGACGCCCACACGCCACACACACACGCCCACACACACCACAAACGCCACACACACACGCCCACACACACCACAAACGCCACACACACACG
>NC_055974.1:30605899-30615899 GCF_018492685.1 Alosa sapidissima
AGTAGTCCAGTCTGGAGGAGACAAAGGCATGAACCAGCTTTTCAGCATCTGAGAGGGAGAGAATGGGGCAGAGTTTGGAAATGTTACGGAGGTGGTAGAAGGAGGTCTTGCAGAGGTGATTTATATTGGCTTCAAAAGTGAGTTGGGAGTCCATTTTTACACCAAGATTTGTGACTGTTGATGAGTGACTGTTGGAGCCAGAAAAGTTGATGCTGGTTTTGGATGACATACTGCCATCATCATCTTCTTCATCATCATCTTCTTTGCAAAACAGTTCGTGTACTTTGCCTACTTCTTCTGGCCCACTGAAAAGGCATTTTAAATAAGTTTTTAGCATAACATCTAGTTTCTCCTCATAACTGAAATGTTTGCCATCATCTAACCTGCCTTATTAGTTCATGTTGAGCTAATTTCAGAAGCGAGATGTTTTTATTATTATTATTATTATTATTATTATTATAATTATTATTGTTATTATTTAAATTCCCCCCAGAGTTAATGCATTCAAAGTACAGCACTATGATAAATATTGATATATAGCCTACTGCTGAAAACACACTATTACAGTAAGAACAGAAAACAAGGTTTTTTTCTCAATTAATAAAATAAGAAAATAACGTTTAATTGTTTTTTTTCTCGTCTCTATCTGTTTATGTAACAGGATTGGACAGATGGTGTTTGGGTAACACTGCTCTTACATCACATTTTATTAGAGCCTCGCGCTCTCCTGGCCCGTTGCTATGCCTTAATTTCCAGCCGTGTCGGCATCCGCGAAGTAAACAGCGCACACGCACGCACGCACACACACACACACACACACACAGCAAACGATCGGTCCCAACACTACACACTCGCAAGTGTATATATCACGAAGGGCTTCGGCTGCTGGCGCGGGTTTAACACACACACTCGGTAAGCACCCTTCGCCCGGACAGTAAGTTGTTCACATCCCATATTCCTCCCATGGAACAGTGAGGAAAGAGCCGTGGGAAGTGCACGCGTCCGAGCAGAACTGCGCAGCTAAACTCCTCCCTTTACCGTGTGACAGTGCTAGTGCAAGCGCGCCCTTGTGTGTGTGTGTGTGTGTGTGTCGGGGACTGCAGTAAATACTGTAGACCAGAGGCGGGGTTTGACCCGCTCTGAAAACATCTCTAATCCAGTATTTCAGGTAGCGACTAGACTCACTACCGCCGCGCATCAACTCCAGTCCCGCCGACAGACCAGCAACCGTGGACCACAGGGTTTATGCGCTCAAGTTAAACACAGTGAAAGCCTAAGACTTAACTCGGGAAGTAAGAAGACAAATGGAATGAACTAAAGCTGTTTCTACTTTTGTGATCAACTAACAATTTCCGCCGTCAGACCCTCACCAACGCCTCCCATCCAGATGACTGTTTCCTCAGGTTTATTAGCCTACAGATTCCAAAGGACAATATTAATCACAACATTTTCTGTGGATTTCAAACAAGCACAAGGAAGTTTGGTTTATTCGCCTTTCAAATGGTGAGTAGGCTAAAACCATTCACTTGCTTGTATGTAAGGTGCAAACTTTTCCACGCCATTTTAACGTCCAGTGCGCATGTGGAGGAAATGTACCTGCTTCAGGTAAAAGGTAAGGCTATGCTAAGCTAGACCGACTCCGCTTATAGGCTAATATTAACTTTACTTGGCTAAACGGCACCGTTTTACATTGTGTCTGAGCAGAATGTTAAATTCAGCAGAGTCCAGTGCACGCGGGGTCCGGTGGTGTTACCGGGGAACAAGTTGCCATTTAGACCCGTTTGTGCCACTAAAGCTACTCGATGCAACTTTGTAGCATTTCTGCGTCGCATCTTTCTGGCAGCTCGCGTTCTTGTTCCGTATGAGACACTCTGTTCTCGAGTTAGTTCCCCCCGAAAACGCACACACTGACATTCCTGTATCTTTTTGCCGTTTGGAAACACTTTCGTGTTGTTGTCACTCGGTGTCTTTGCTGAACTGAATGATCACCTCTCAGGCTGTTAAAACTTTGGAACGTAACGATACCGCCGCTCGCACAGGCAACGGTGGTTAAAAAGTGTCGTGTGGCAAAGTGAACTCGTGCGAAAACGTCTGTGTTGGTAAAATATCCTCGACTCGCTGTTGTTTTGAAACCGACCTCTGTGCACTAACCGCTGGGTAACATCAGACACCATGCCGCATAGCAAATTAATCTCGTTTACATGAATCGATGCCCGGGGCGGTGTTGTTATCCTGCTTATGGGCGAAACTGATCAGAGTTGGCTGTGATTTTGGTGTTGGGGAAGTTTAGTCTACAATTGCTTCTTTCGGGAACGACAGATAATTTAGTTAATTAATTACAAAAATGACCAAATGAGCATATCAGCACGGGTCAGATACAGGGCAACTAAGATTCTGAAGAGCAAACCCATGTTGTCTTGTGGAGATGACAACACTTGTGAATGCACGCAGATGCTGGAATGTGGAATGGTGAAGGCGGACAGGTATTCGGTGCAGGTCACGGTGACACACAGTCAGTGTGATACGAAGAGACATTCCGTTCTCACGCACGCATATGAGCCCAGTGAGTGTTCGTTATTAACGGTCAGCTTCCGGTTGTGTTTAAAATTAGGACTGCCGGAGGTTGTGTTTGCGGTGTCTTAATCTTTATCTAAACTTATCTGCATATGTTGTATATCTGGGGGAAACTGACTCTCTGTGTGTGTGTATGTTGGATTAGTAGTTTTGGCTGTGAGATCCCTGAAAAATAAGGACTAGATGGCTTTTCTCATATATTTGAGATTAAGTAAGTGTAAGTAAGTAAGCAAGCAATCAATCAATCAATCTCACTTTGTGTGTGTGACATTATGTGTGAAGTTGGGGCCTCTAGTTAGGCAGTGCTGAGATGCGGGTAATGGTGTGTGTGTGTGTGTCACATTATGTGTGAAGTTGTGGTCTATAGTTAGGCAGTGTGTTTGCTTCCATGGAATTGGTGTAGTTTGGAGCTGAAGACGACTACGTTTGGAACAGATGAGTGAGGGGAACCTGGGGGCCAGAGAGGTATGCTGCTGAACTGGCTGCAGAACCTGCTCTTGTCCACACACACACATACACACACACACACACACACACACACACACACACACACACACACACACACACACACACACTGGCCCTGCCAGGTCACCTAAACAACACGCCTTCAGGAGAGGAACAGAAGCTCAAAAGAAGGTGTGGAGATGAAACGTGAAGTGTGTGTGTGTGTGTGTGTGTGCGCGTGCGTGTGTGCGCGCGCGTGTGTGTGTCTGTCTGTGTCTGTCTGTCTCTGTCTCTCTCTTCTGTATAAAGAGATTATTTCAGTGTCTCTTATAAAAGCTCAGAGATAACTCATCACACACTCACACACCAGAGATGGGGACTAGAGTCTGAGACTTGGACTTTAGTCACCTCAAGTCACAAAAACAGTGACTTCAGACTTGACTTGCGACTCCACCGAAAAGACTTCAGACTTGACTCGGACTTGTGCTTCCGAGACTCGTAAACAACCTGTATTTCATGCAATTATTTTTTATTTTTATCTAAATTTATTCCTGTATTTCTATTTCATTTTCTTGATGCATATACGTTGGTAAATGTATGATGAGCTGCATAAAGGTGATGATCTAGGTTATTTAAACACACCTACTTGGGGTCAAGGGTGAAATTGCCATTTTTCACACTGAAAAAAGGGTGTCAGCCCGAAACGTTTGTGAGGCAATTAAAAAGTAAACGAAACTGTTGAGTGCTTGCTTTATTTATTTTTCAAAGTTTTTGATTTATTATCAAGAAAGTTTAAGCACCCAGTTGAAGTACTATAGGGTGTTGAGTGCGCTTCTTTCTTTCTGCATATTTGAGCTACATGTCCCCTTTGCCATGATGTGTGACGCAACGCATGCACTATGTGTGCTAGACCCGCGGGTCCCGACGCAAAAGAGTGCGGTGCGGGACAACTTTTGAAAGCTCTTTGTGGGAGCGGGCGAGATGAGAGAGGTGCGTTCGCGGGTGCGGGACAACCCGATGATTCACTGCACTCCCGCCAATTAAATATGTGCATAAAATTAAATATGGAAATGAGTAGTGTTTATAACTATAGTTCAGCTGGATGTTCTGTTAGGCAGCATTAAAAAACGGGGTTTAAGCATAACTGACGGATAGCAGGCCTATAGCCTATATTGTCATTTACGTGGGTTCAATTTGTTCCTGCTGCTCATTGTCAACTTGAAATCGAAAGCATGACAGAGGAAGAGAGCACCAGACTAGGCCTACTTCAGTTGTTAGCCTACATTCAGAACCAAGAAACTGACATCTGGAGTCTTTCTCAGGTGTGTGTGTGCTCCTTTCGTGAGACAGAAAGAAAAGCTGAATAGGCTATCCCTCCTGCATGCGGGCTTTAGTGGGACATCATGTTACAGATGTGGGCAGGAGCGGGACTAAAAATGACACATTGATGCGGGAGCGGGACAGAATATTGCGGGAGCGGGACCGAAAAATCAGTCCTCTAATGTGCACCCACTCACAGATAAAAAAATACATCGCCATGGCGATAACAACTCCCGGAGTCGAGCCTTTTATCACTTACTACGATAACTTGGTGCACAGTGGAAAATAAGCCAACAGCTACATACAAGGTGTGTGGCACCAGGATAAATGATGCCGGCTCAACGACCTCTAATTTCATCAGGCATGTCAAAACGCACCCAGATAGGTCAGTCACTTAGTAATGTGAAAGGTGCATTAAACATTGTCACAGTAACAAGCTAACCTCTGAGGCCTTTTCACACAGAGATCACGCTAAATTTGCGGGAAGAGGAGACGTCTTTTTGCCTCAACGTGTGTCTGAAAACGAGGTGAAAATTTGCCGGCCTGCTGATCTGTTCACATGATCCGGCATTTTGGGGAGGCAGGATCAGCTAGCAAATTAAAATGTGACGTGCAAGCGTGTAGAGTGATAGTCGTAGGCCTTATTATGCGTGGGCCTTCAGATGCAGCAGGTGTGTGATTTCCAAAACCATGGCGGGAGAACCGACTGCACTTTGGTTAGCTTGCATTTGCTTTGCTGTTGCTTAGAATGTTAAATTCTTGCGATAGATGTCTTTAGACAATAAAAAGTAATTTGGAAGGGAAATTGAAGAGAAGAGTTGCCCCCTGCGTTGGCCGTAATTCCCCTTTGAAAATCGAGGTTCACAGGCTACTGTGGCCTTGGTCAGTGGCGCCGCCAGCCGTAATCCTGTACGTGCTGCGTACAATTTATTCATGAAATCATTCAATATTACATAAAATGAATAATAACAATAAAAATAGCTTGTGTACTGTCTTAATTGAAAAATGCTTCGCGCACAAATGATAGCCTATGTTTAGGGCAAAGAGAATGGACATCTCAACATAAGGATACATTAGAAGATGATGATTGGTGTAAACTTTGTCACACTGTGATAAGCAGTTCTGGCGCTTAAAAACGCAACGTTCCATTCAGTCATAATTAAATCATTCAAGCATAGGCCTAGTGCTCATCATGAAAAGAAAACAGCAGCTTAATATTTTTCAGGTGTTTAACAGTAGGCCTAGGCCTAAATGTCTAGGGGGCTTGGTAGTAAATTTGGCGAGACACTTTGTCCCGCCGGTCTATGTGAAAGGGACAGTCGTTCCGCGATTCTGGTACATAAAATCGCGGCGATTTTGGCAGTGTGAAAAGGCCTCGTGTCATTCCGTCTCCTCTCACCCAAGGCCTCCCACCTGACCATCTAAGAATTTCCATGCCAGCAGCACTCTTGAGGCGTCGGGGAGTGAGGTTTACCAACGTTCCACAAGCACAGCTAAGCTAGCTGGCATCCGTTACATATGGATGGTAGCTACAGGACATGCTGGTTTTGATACAGCACTGTATGGATGGTACTGTAGCTACAGGACATGTTTTGATACAGCACTGTATGGATGGTAGCTACAGGACATGCTGGTTTTGATACAGCACTGTATGGATGGTAGCTACAGGACATGCTGGTTTTGATACAGCACTGTATGGATGGTAGCTACAGGACATGCTGGTTTTGATACAGCACTGTATGGATGGTAGCTACAGGACATGCTGGTTTTGATACTGCACTGTATGGATGGTAGCTACAAGACATGCTTTGAATTCATAAGATTTAACAATACAGTGTTAGGGACGGATCACATGGCCAGAGACTTGACTTGGACTTCCAAAAAATGACTTGTGAACATCTCTGACACACAGACACACACACACACACACACACACACACCTCCCAGATGAAGAGTCATGTCATTTTCATATGCCATTTTCTCTCTCAGACATCTAAGGAAATCACACTAATGAAATTAGGAATTCCATTGGCAGTGTTAATTTACCAGATAAACACTGTGTGTGTGTGTGTTTGTGTGCACTTTTATTAATTAGTCAGCGCGTGGAGGTGTCCAATTGACTTTATCTGTGATGGGTTATACTCGTGTGTGTGTGTGTGTGTGTGTGTGTGTGAGGGAGAAAGTGAGAGTCAGCAGAAAGGCCACATCAGCTCTGCTGGGGAGAACAGATGCTGAAATGCAGAGGAGAGGGAGGCAGTCCTGCATCACTGGATTCAGTACACACACAACACCCACACACACACACCCACACACACCACACACACCACACACACCACACACCACACACCACACACCACACACACACACACACACACACACACACACCACACACAAACTGCACTGCTGGTTCACCATCTTACTCACACACTCTGCACCAGTGACTCTTTCAGCTGCTCTTCTATTGACACACACACATACACACATAAATATGTATATATATATATATATATATATATATATATATATATATATATATATATATATATATATATATATATACGCACACACACAGACACTCTCACACACACACTCACTCTTCCTATATGCACACACACACACACACATTGTGGAGGCCTTGCTGTCCCCTGCTGTGCTAGAAACTGTGTGTGTGTGGGGGGGTCGTTTGAATAGAAGAGAATCACTTTTATGTAATTTCAACAGAGAACGGACAACATCTCTGGCAGCTTTTGTTCTTGGTTTCCTCTATGGAGACCAGTAGCACGGGTCTGAGTGTGTGAGTGTGTGAGTGAGTGAGTGAGTGTAAATGTTTCTGTGGTGTGACTCAGCATGGTGACGGAGACCTGTTAGTTCTTGAGTGTGTGTGTTTGTTTATGTGGAGTGATGCAATGGAGTCTTGGTGTGTGTTATCTCAATATATTATACTATTACTCAGTGTGTGTGTGTGGGTGGGTGGGTGTGTGTGTGTGTGTGTGGACAACCGAGGAGTGGTACTCTTGGAAACCTGTTGAGGAAGCTGCCATGCCATGCTGTGTGTGTGTGTGTGTGTGGGTGGGTGTGTGGACAACCGAGGAGTGGTACTCTTGGAAACCTGTTGAGGAAGCTGCCATGCCATGCTGTGTGTGTGTGTGTGTGTGTGTGTGTGTGTGTGTGTGTGTGTGTAGGTGAGGGAGAGAGAGAGCGAGACCTACCATAAGGCCACTCACACACTCTCTGGGGACCTGTAGTCTTACACATATGTGTGTGTGTGTGTGTGTGTGTGTGTACATGTACACAGGCTGGCGACCCAGGGACTTTGCATTGGGGGGCTATTGAAAACAAGAGCCAAACAGTTGGTAAAGTACTGCTCAATTTCAGCCATTATAGGAAGCATGTTTACTTGGAAAAGGAGATGTTTTCTGTACCCCTGAGATTGTATTGTCATACATAGCAAGGCGCTGATGTGGTTTAATCTGTTTGATCATTCAAAACATTTGATTCCTAATGAAAATTTACTTGTAATGTGGAATTGAATAAAGTATCTAATGTGTGTGTGTGTGTGTGTGAGTGTGAGAGAGAGAGAGAGTCCTACCAAAAGGACACACACACACTCTCTGGGGACCTGTAGTGTGTGTGTGTTGGGGGGGGGGGGGGGGGGGGGGGCTGGTTTCAGACGTGTCAGCTGGAGGAAGTTCTCATGAGGTCATTTCCTGTTTGGGATTTGGGTGCTAATCTGACAGTGATGTGAACCCTGTATGACATGAGCGTGTGTCTGTGTCTGTGTGTGGCTGGGTCAGTGAAGGAGTACATCTTTTTGTGTGTGTGTGTGTGTGTGTGTGTGTGTGTGTGTGTGTGTGTGCACGCTGTCTATCCCTCACTGCCATGGGGGAGTGTGTTAACCTGGCAATAGCCAGATGAATTTCGCTCCGCCTAGCTCCACTCATCCATCTGGAACCGATCCATTGAAGTGTTGCTTCAGAAGGCTGGGCCTAATCAAAAAATGCTTGCATATGATTGAATAAGCCACTTGTCCGTCATCTATTGACGTGCTACTTCAACCACTCACATCGAAGCCAACCCGTGACGCTAATAACAGACTCACAGTCGCTTCTACGCTATGTCACATCTATGAAACTCCCGCCCTGCGTCCTGATTGGCTGAACCATAAAATCGGTTGCAGAAATCACTCTCAATGGAAGAGGTCCCAGATGGATGTGAGTGAAGCTAGGCGGAGCTAAGCGGAACGACATTCATCTGGCTAGGGTCAGGTTAGGAGTGTGTTCCTCTCATCCCAAACTTCAGTTGAGTCAACACACACACACACACACACACCTATGTTCCAAGATGTACACACTCATGGTTGTACACACCCGTGCACAACCATGAGTGGGACAGGAGGACCGCGTTTAACTGTTGAACTCAGAGTTGTGTGTGTGTGTTTGTGGGGGTTTTTAATTAAGAATGGAGATGTGATTTCCCTGTGCCATGTAATTTCCTGTGACTGAGTGGAGTGATGGCGGTGATGATCTGCCCCCCCACTCACACACCTCTCTCTCTCTCTCTCTCTCTCTCTCTCTCTCTCTCTCTCTCTCTCTCTCTCTCTCTCTCTCTCTCTCTCTCTCTCTCTCTCTCTCTCTCTCTCTCTCCTGTGGGTAGTTAATGAGTACATCCGGCTCATACGGTCTCTGTACATCACGTTGCTGGTCGACAGGGTGGACAAGCGTCCCTGCTCAAGTGCTCACTTACACTGCTCCCGGAAAGGTCTGGAAACCACGGCGATAAATCACCATGCCGACGGAAGAGTTGTGGTTCCATCTCGCACTTTAGCTGCACACTTAGTGTAAGTTACTGTGTGGAGTACTTCACAGGCACAAACATGTCTATATTCACACTTAGTGCTGCACAGACACAAACATGTCTATATTCACACTTAGTGTAAGATACTTCAGACACAAACATGTCTATATTCACACTTAGTGTAAGATACTGCACAGACACAAACATGTCTATATGTCTATATTCACACTTAGTGCTGCACAGACACAAACATGTCTATATTCACACTTAATGTAAGTACTGCACAGGCACAAACATGTCTATATTCACACTTAGTACTTCACAGACACAAACATGTCTATATTCACACTTAGTGCTGCACAGACACAAACATGTCTATATTCACACTTAGTGTAAGTTACTAGCCTAGAAATCTAGACGCACCCTAGCGGCAGCAAATTACATTTGCTTCCAGGGCCAGTCTAGCTACTCTCCGTTGGCTTGTGAGCTCGAAAAATTAAACTTCTATCAGGCCAATCAAATCATGTATAGAGTCGTTAAGCGGGCTTAACATAATGATTGATGGCAGAGTTGCAACGGTTTGGCTTGAATTCCCTGCTACTTGAAAACAAAGAAGATGGATGTTGCTGTTGGCCAACAGTGTGACACGAGTTAAGCTTGTTTTAAGTTGCCAAAAGTTTGAACTAGCCAACTAGCTCCGCTGGTGGGAAAACGCATGGGACTCATAGCGCTGCCGCTGTCCTATTGCGTGCAGAGGGAATTTGAAAGACAACCGATTATCCCGCCCCTCGGACTGAGCACTGCGAACGGTGAGTGCCCAGACCCTACATTTTAATGTGGGTCTGGTTCGTCAGGCTAGTAAGTTACT
>NC_055974.1:30635899-30643399 GCF_018492685.1 Alosa sapidissima
TAACCTGCAAAACATCACGCCAGGGTGTATCCACCCTCTTGTCCAGAGACCTTTTATTTAGGGGGAGAACACACAGTTTAATAACGACCTATTCATTTGGATAACTTTATTATACTTTATAAAGGGTAAAGTTACCTATAGTTTTGTTCTAGTTTACCGTTGTGTATGTCTTTAAACAGCGTTCGCGGTTTAACATCAGTAAACATTATTCAGTATAATCCAGATGTAATGCTAACGTTTTGACAAGCAATCTGCCTGCCTTGTTCATCTGAAAGAACTCCTCTAGTTTTGCTGACTTCATCCTTTGCTACCTCCACCCTTTCATTGTTTGTTGGTGGCGCAAACATATCATGTCACAGTTGATTAATTAATATAGCCTAACGGTGACCGCGAGTAGGCCTAGTGACCGCGAGACCCAGCTGTGGTTATTAAGGCTCTTATATTGCTGCTGATAACTTTGCCTGTCTAACCAGCGGCAGCTTTAGTAGCACCCCCCCCCCCCCCCCCCCCCAGAAATCAGTAGCCTACAAATAAGTATCGTATACAACAATTCAGCGAGATGGATTTGGCCAAACGTGGGCCCCCTTTTAAACTTGGGTCAAGTCAGGTCAGATCAGTTCTGTCACAGATATGGAGCGCAGAAAGGTCATTTTTAATCACTAAATAAAAAATGGCATTTATTTCTGTAAGGCGCACACCACATATGTCTGTAAATTGCTCAGCCCCAGAGAATCCCTCCACCATGGCAATGATATTGCCAGATTCAGGACAGTCTGCCCTACACACACATGAAATGCACGTAAAGCTGTAAAGCTATGTGCTTGCTGTGGCGAGATACATGTCAAAATATAAGAATTTTTATAATACGCTTTTTATATTTTAATTCTTTAAAAATCAAAATAAAATCAATGCTAGTACTAAAACATGAAAAAATTAAAAAATACATATATTTAAAAAGTAGAATGCATGCAAAAATACTTTAAAAACAATTATAGAATTTTTTTTCAGGTTTATAAAATTAATTTTATATTTCAGCAGGCTATTCAATTTCATTATCCTAAAAACCCAGAGTCCACCCCATACCAGGATGGTTCGACCCAACCTGTCTCATGCCACCTGCCATCACCTGTCAATCACTGTCAAAACTCAAACGATGGAGTAGTGGTTGAAGCGTATAGCGGTAATTCTTGTGCGCTGGTTAGGGGGTACTTGGCTGAAAAAAATGTTCACAGGGGGTACATCACTAAAAAAAGGTTGAGAACCACTGTTCTACATCATCGGCCAGTTTGCAGCTGCAAACTCCTCCATTGCAAACGCTAACTGAGTAAGACGTAAACACGGAAGTGACGTAGACTAGTTCCCGCCTTGACGAGTGACTTGACAGATTACAGATCGAATTGCCATTTGAATTTTGCAACACAAAGAGCGTGGCAAAGTTCAATGCAATCACGGGGGGCGCTATTTCTTTTCCATTTGAATAAAATGCCTCAAAACGATAGCAAAACATTTTGCCCAAAATAATCCAAATTGTTTTCAGGCTGGCATTGTCAGTTTTGCCAAATATGTTTTCAAAATGCAATCCTACATTGCACTTTGAATATTAAATTGCAAAACGAATTGACAGTTAAATGATGAAACTGAATATTGAACGAATTGCCATTTGAATTTTGAGACTGAAGTACCATGGCAAAATGGAATGCAATTCAATCCATGTTTATTCTATTTTTTAACCAAAATTATTCAAATTGATTTTAGGATTCCATTGTCACTTTGCAGATTAAAATACAATTTGTTGGAAATTATTGCAAATTACAATATTAAATTGCATAATGAATTGGCAATTGCATAATGTAATGTCTTTTTGAATTGCAGATTGCATTCTCATTTGAATAAAGCTACACATATGCTTCCATAAACCATAGTAAAAGAAAGCAACAAGTAGCCTAGCCCACAACTTCTGTAATTGCTGCGTGCGTTTGTTTATTCCCTCTCCTGCTCATACAAAAGGTGCGTACATTAAAGTTGATTTTGACAACGTGTTTACAAATTTGAAAGAAAATTGTAAATAGCCTATTGTCGAGCAGTTAATGGGATACTAGTGCACAGTTGTGAAGCGGTTGGGAAGTTATGATGGGCTAACTTTGTGTGAACACACACAGGGGAAATTCTCTCTCGTTGAGTTGCCTGATGGTACGCACAGTGCGTACGGCCATAGGCCTACACCTGCAGGCGTAGTAGTACTGTAGTACTGATCACTACAGTTCGCATCGTTGCAGGCCTAAGCTGGCCCGATGTACAGACTAAACGGTAGGCTAGGTCATCAGGACATAAACCAAATGCCTCAGCCTCAGCACAATATGAAGTGGACTAAATAAAAACATGATGTTGGGATAAACACCGACAGTATAGGGGCCCACTAAAGATCGTCCCCCTATAGTGAACCATTAGCTCCGCCCCTGACTTCACACCTAAGTGTTGAGCTAAAATATGGCTATTACTGAAATCAGGACCAGCAAACTCTACTAGATCCCCAAGGGTTGTAACTCCAGAGCTGATAAGCTTAGAAATAGGTACCAGGGACAAATCCTGACTCACAAGACTCGTCGAGAACAGAACCATGAATCAGAGGCTCTTTCAACAACCAGAATAATGAGAGAGAGAGATATTCTCTATGGTATACCCTAATTGATGTGTGTGTGTGTCATCCCTGGATGGCTTTGTTTCCTGAAGCGTTTTCAAACGCATGAGCCTTGCGATTACCTCCTCCTCCTCCTCTCCTCTTCCTCTTACCTCTACCTCCTCCTCTCCTCCTCTTCCTCCTCCTCTCCTCCTCTTCCTCCTCCTCCTCCTCTTCTCTTACAAATCTGCTTCCTTTAGCTTTCAGAACAACAGCACAATCCTTTTGGGATAATCAGACTAAACACTCTCTGTGTGTGTGTGTGGTGTGCGTGCGTGTGTGTGTGTGTGTTTTCAGCTGTTCTACCGCGTGACTGATGACCAGGCCAAGCGTAGCGACCTTCAGCTGGTGGGAATGATCTGCTTCTCCAGTCGCCACTACTGCGCCTTCGCATTCCACACCAAATCCGCCAAGTGGGTCTTTTTCGACGACGCCACTGTCAAAGAGGTGTGTTTCTTACACACTCACTCACTCACTCACTCACTCACGCCAATCGTTCCATCATCACACACCAGCACCGTATACACACACTAAGGGTAGAGGACACACCAGCACCGTATACACACACTAAGGGTAGAGGACACACCGTATACACACACTAAGGGTAGAGGACACACCGTATACACACACTAAGGGCACACCAGCACCGTATACACACACTAAAGGTAGAGGACACACCAGTACCGTATACACACACTAAGGGTGGAAGACACACCGTATACACACACTAAGGGTAGAGGACACCGTATACACACACACACTAAGGGTAGAGGACACACCGTATACACACACTAAGGGTAGAGGACACACCGTATACACACACACACTAAGGGTAGAGGACACACCGTATACACACACTAAGGGTAGAGGACACACCGTATACACACACACACTAAGGGTAGAGGACACACCGTATACACACACTAAGGGTAGAGGACACACCGTATACACACACACTAAGGGTAGAGGACACACTCTTTATCTGTTGATAGTGTTTGTGGTAGGATGTTACTCTCTAGATTATATGAAAACTCCTGAGATCATTGGAAAGATGCTACTCTAGTGTGTATGACCGCTCATTAGCATTAGCAGGATGCTAAATTACAGTATATGAAGGCTTATTAGCAGGATGCTAAACTAGAGTATATGAGCGCTCATTAGCATTAGCAAGATGCTACATTAGCGTGTATGAGAACTCATTAGCAGGATGCTAAATTAGTGTATGGGAGTGAATTTGCAGGATGTAGGAAGGGGGCAGCCGTGGCCTATTGGTTAGTGCTTCGGACACCGGTTGCCGGTTCAAACCCGACCAGTAGGCACGGCTGAAGTGCCCTTGAGCAAGGCACCTAACCCCTCACTGCTCCCCGAGCGCCGCTGTTGTTGCAGGCAGCTCACTGCGCTGGGATTAGTGTGTGCTTCACCTCACTGTGTGTTTACTGTGTGCTGAATGTGTTTCACTAATTCACGGATTGGGATAAATGCAGAGACCAAATTTCCCTCACGGGATCAAAATACTTACTTATGCTAAATTAGAGTATATGAAAACTCATTAGCACAATGCTACACTAGAGTGTATGGGAGTGAATTAGCAGGATGCTAAATTAGAGTATATGGAAACTTATTAGCACAATGCTACACTTGAGTGTATAGGAGTGAATTAGCAGGATGCTAAGATAAAGTCAGTGACTTTCTAATGAGGAGGCACAGCACTTAAAGAATCTCCCATAGGAATGTATGAGGTTAATTCGTAACGCAAACATGGCAGTCGTCTACACATATTCCGCCCCTTCCTCCACCAAAAGTTGATATGTGAATACATCGTGCTAATCATGTGCTGTGATCTCGCAGCCGGAGCGAGGTTGGTGTGTTTGTTTGTTTGTTTGTGTGTGTGTGTGTGTGTGTGTATGCCTTTACATATTTATTTGCATGCCTGGGTGTTATGCCTCAGCAGAGTGTGTTTTTGGGTTGCTAGGACAACCAGCCCTGTCCTGTGTGTGTGAGTGTGTGTTTTTGGGTTGCTAGGGCAAGCCCTGTCCTGTGTGTGTGGGTGTGTGTGTGAGCCAGAGACAGAGGGCCAGTGTACATTTGAGAATGTAGCGTTATCAGCGTCATGGACACACCACAAATTGCGGACGCTGTCAGACCCAAGTTTCCGTCGTATTTATCAATCGTTCAATCCTTAGTGTAAACTGCACCTTTCTCTGCCTTTCTCCGCCCATAAACACAATTTACGAACGTCCACAACTGAATGGCAGCGCCTACATACAAGCACAGTTGAATGAAGTTAACTGATGACAACATTAAAAAGAATCAAACGTTTAGCGATCATGAAATAATACCATACATGATAAGATGTCAACAAGCAGGGAGATAATGAAGATCAATTCTACTCAAACTACTTGTGCACGTAGGCTATGGAAGATTGGTCAAATCTGGCAAGTAGAAAAGTTTAAGTGAATGACGTGAAAGTGAAAGTAAGACATTCGAAAGGCCAACGAAAGTTGAGGTGGCTTTTGGTAGTACAAATACTTTCACCACAAAAACTGGTGCTCTAAATAGTGATTCTGTTGTCTTTGAAAGGTTCTCTTATTGACGCATTGAACTGCAATTTGGATTAACACCTGCTTTTACAAGGCGGAAGTATTTAGGCGCAGAATAGACGTGCGCTTTCAGGAGCAGTCTTTGTACATACCGCGGAATACATAATTAGGCGCTCTTTACTCTTCCCCTCCCATCTTTTTACGCTAAACTCCCACTTTCCCCTGGATCCTCCCATGAATGCATATGCATGACATGACAAACGCAATCTGCCACTTTCAGCTCCCGCGACAGGCAGTTTGTGTTTTTACATCATTGCGGCCTGTTTGTACCTCGCAATGATTTTACACGCACATTGCGAAACAAATACGCCTGAAGTGGGCGCAAAAGCGTTAGTACATCTGGCCCAGAGTGTTTTTGTATGACACACCTTGGACTCTGTGAGTGAGTGTGTGTGTGTGTGCCAGAGACAGAGTGTTTTTGTATGACACACATTGGACTCTTTGTGTGGTCTTCCTTCTCTCTGGATTACAACCCCAAAACAGAAAATGTTGGGACGTTGTGTAACATTTGAATCAAAACGGAATGTAATAATCTGCAAATCTCTTAAACTCATATTTAGTTGCAAAAAGGACATATCAACAACATATTAAAAGTTGAAAATGACATATGACTATTTCATGGAAAATATATGCTAATTTTGAATATGATACTAGCAACATGTTTTAAAAAAAGTTGGGACAGGGGTAACAAAATGCTTGGAAAAGTTGTGCAACGATAAAGGAAACAAAAGGAGGAATGTTTTACAACTAATTAGGGTAACTGGCAACACGATTGGGAATGAAAAAGAGCATCCCAGAGAGACAGGGTCTCTTAGAAGTAAAGCTGTACGGGTATTCATCACTCTGAGTAAACCTGTGTGCACAAATGATGAAACAATGTAATATTAATGCTTCTTAACATGAAATTGTGAAGTATTTGGGGAGTTCATCATCTACATGACATAATATTATTAAAACATTTAGAGAATCCAGAGAAATCTTTGCAAACAAGGGAAAGAGATGAAAAACAAATTGGATAGCCGTGGTCTTTTAGACCTCAGATGGCACGGCATCAACACCAGACCTGTTTCCAGACCTGTATGGGCTCAGGAACACCTGATAACCATGGTCTATGCAAAAACTGCATCCAAAATTGTAACAGCCAAAACAGACAAAATTGTATCGTGACATGATACAGAAAATACCACTGTCTTATCTGGGCCTAAAATGGACTGAGGTAACATGGAAAATGACCTGTGGTTGGACCAATCAAAATGTGCCATTCTTTTTGGAAATCATGGACTCATCTGGGCTAAAGAGGAGAGGGCCTATCCAGGTATCCAACCTATCCAACTTGTTTTAGTGCTCAGTTCCAAACCCAACATCTATGATGGTGTGGAGGAGCATTAGTGCCTACAGCATGGGCATCTTGCACATTTGGCAAAGCACAATCAATTCTGAATGATGTACAGTATACAAGTTTTGAGCAACATATACTGCCATCCAGGCAATGGCTATTCCAGGGAAGACCTTGAATATTTCAGGAAAACAATAGCAAAATGAATTCTGCACATATTTAAATAGTATTTCTTCATAGAGGAAGCGCAACAAACATCACTTGACAAAATCACTGGATCTGGGCTATAACATCACAACATTTGGCCCACAACACCTTGTCTCTGTTGGCTATTGTTCGGGCTTTAACTGATGTATTGTGCTTTCGTCAGGGCTGCAACTGTCAAATGTCGGCTATAGCCTCCTTATACTACCCCACAAGGGCTGCTGCATTTCAGATCTGAGGAGGCGTTTCTGAAATAATCATCAGGCATAATGTTTGCACCGCAGTTGGTGCATTTCTCAAAACAATTAGTGCAAACTGCACCGCAAAGTGGATTACCTGCTAAAGCCAGAGGTGGACGAAGTACACAATTCCTTCACTTGTTAAAGTATAGATACACTGTCAAATACAACCCCAACATAGAAAAAGTTGGGACGTTGTGTAAAATGTGAATAAAAACAGAATGCAATAATTTGCAAATCTCTTAAACTCATATTTAGTTGCAAGGACACAGACAACATATCAAATGTTTAAAATGCCAAATTTGACTATGTCATGGAAAATATTATGTTAACTTTGAATTTGATACCAGCAACATGTTTCAAAAAAAGTTGGGGTGGGGGTAACAAAATGCTGGAAAAGTTGTGTAATGATAAAAGAAAGCAAAAGGAGGAATGTTTTACAAA
>NC_055974.1:30648399-30698399 GCF_018492685.1 Alosa sapidissima
TAACTAGTAAAGGCCAAAATGCATACCAGTCAGCTAGTTGAAGGCTTTTGGGTCTCACTAATTAACTAGTGACAGCCAAAAATGCATACCAGTCAGCTAGTTGAAGGCTTTTGGGTCTCACTAATTAACTAGTGACAGCCAAAAATGCATACCAGTCAGCTAGTTGAAGGCTTTTGGGTCTTACTAGTTAACTAGTGAGCCATTTCTGTGTGAACTAGTTAACTAGTGACAGCCAAAATGCTCACTAGTTAACTAGTAAGGCCCAAATTCTCTCTAGTTAACTAGTTCATATGTTTCATATCTTACTAGTTAACTAGTAATGCTCAGCATGTTCACTAGTTAACTAGTGGACACTGAAATGTGCACTAGTTAACTAGTTTAAAGACTTCTATATTTTACTAGTCAACTAGTAAGGTACAAAAATGTTTACTAGCTGACTACTGAATGTCAAATTCCCACTTGTTAACTTGTTGAGCATTTATTCTGATATCTTGATATCAGGCCAACATGCAAGCCATTTTTGTCAACTAGTTAACTAGTGACCCATGTTTGTGCACACTAGTTAACTAGTGACAGCATAAATGCCCACTAGTTAACTAGTGAACACATATTAGCTTCACTAGTGAGAGCCAGAAAATGTAGTTAACTAGTAAAGGCCAAAATGCATACCAGTCAGCTAGTTGAAGGCTTTTGGGTCTCACTAATTAACTAGTGACAGCCAAAAATGCATACCAGTCAGCTAGTTGAAGGCTTTTGGGTCTTACTAGTTAACTAGTGACAGCTAAAAACGTGCACATGTTTACTAGTGAAGGCAAAACTCCTCACTAGTTAACTAGTTGGAGTAGGTCAATGTCACTAGTTAACTAGTGAACCATACATGGCTTACTAGCTAGCTAGGTGATGGCAGCAGGCTCACTAGTTACTGCTTCACTGCCACACATGCAAACTAGTGAGACTTAAATTGTTCCACTAGTTAACTAGTGGACAAAAACGGTCAGCTTGTTTGTGTTTTTAGGTGTAACTAGTGAACAAAATATGCATACCACTAGTTAACTAGTAAGGCCCACAACACCCTCACTAGTAAACTAGTGGGTATTTTGGCCTTTACATGTTAACAAGTGACCATTTTGGCATCTCACTAGTTAACTAGTGGGGCTGAAATGGCCTTCACTAGTTAACTAGTGGGCATTTTGGGGCACACTAGTAAACTAGTGACACTTTTTGCACCTCACTAGTTAACTAGTCGAATGGAAATTGCCATCACTAGTTCACTAGTGGGTGTTTTGGTGCACACTAGTAAACTAGTGACACTTTTTAGACCTCACTAGTTAACTAGTGGGCATTTGTAGTTTACATGTAAGTGTCACACTGAAGCCACTAGTTTACTAGCTAGAGTACCTTTGGCCAGCATGTTAACTTGTGTGCAAATGTTGTGGGTGGGATTTCGTGAAATTCTGTAGTGATGGTTGTCATGTTCTATTTGGACATAGGGAGCCAATAGAAAGCCTCAATTTCCAGAATTCTCCGCCTCCTAATTTGAATTCTGCGCCACTAGTTGACTAGTGTGAATTTTGTCTTGAACTAGTTTACTAGTATACATTTATGACCTCACTAGTTAACTAGTTTGGACAAATGATGCATCAACTAGTTAACTAGTGAGCCTAATGCCATCACCTAGCTAGCTAGTAAGCCATTTATGGTTTACTAGTTAACTAGTGACATTGACCTACTGCAACTAGTTAACTAGTGATGTGTTTTGCCTTCACTAGTAAACATGTGCACATTTTTGGCTGTCACTACTTAACTAGTGAGACCCAAAAGCCTTCAACTAGCTGACTGGTATGCATTTTGACCTTTACTAGTTAACTAGTAGACATTTCTGGCTCTCACTAGTTAAAATGTGTTGACTAGTTAACTAGTGAGCCTTTTGGCTCCCACTAGTTAACTAGTGAGCCTTTTGGCTCCCTCTAGTTAACTAGTGTGCATATTTTGGCCCTCACTAGTTAACTAGTTCACACAAACATGGCTCACTAACTAACTAGTTAACAAAAATGGCTTACATGTACATGACAATTATGCCTGATATCAAGATATCAGAATAAATGCTCAATCGGCTTGCCATATGTATGGAGCGTAGTGTCCGTGTGTGTGTGTGGAGTGTAGTGCTTGTGCATGAGTGTGTGTGTGGAGCGTAGTGCCCGTGTGTGTGTGTGTGTGTGTGTGTGTGTGGAGTGTAGTGCTTGTGCATGAGTGTGTGTGTGGAGCGTAGTGCCCGTGTGTGTGTGTGTATGTGTGGAGCGTAGTGTGTGTGTGTGTGTGTGTGTGGAGCGTAGTGCCCGTGTGTGTGTGTGTGTGGAGCGTAGTGCCCGTGTGTGGAGCGTAGTGCCCGTGTGTGTGTGTGTGGAGCGTAGTGCCCGTGTGTGTGTGTGTGTGTGTGTGTGTGTGGAGCGTAGTGCCCGTGTGTGTGTGTGTGTGGAGCGTAGTGCCCGTGTGTGTGTGTGTGTGTGTGGAGCGTAGTGCCCGTGTGTGTGTGTGGAGCGTAGTGCCAGTGTGTGTGTGTGTGTGGAGCGTAGTGCCCGTCTGTGTGTGTGTGGAGAGTAGTGCCCGTGTGTGTGTGGAGCGTAGTGCATGTGTGTGTCTGTGTGTGTGTGGAGTGTAGTGTAGTGATCGTGCGTGTGTGTGTGTGTGGAGCGTAGTGCATGTGTGTGTGTGGAGCATAGTGCCCGTGTGTTTGTGTGTGTGTGGAGCGTAGTGCCCGTGTGTGTGTGTGGAGCGTAGTGCATGTGTGTGTGTGGAGCATAGTGCCCGTGTGTTTGTGTGTGTGTGGAGCGTAGTGCCCGTGTGTGTGTGTGTGTGGAGCGTAGTGCATGTGTGTGTGTGTGTGTGTGTGTGTGTGGAGCGTAGTGCATGTGTGTGTCTGTGTGTGTGTGGAGCGTAGTGCATGTGTGTGTGTGTGTGGAATGTAGTGTAGTGCTCGTGCTTGTGTGTGTGGAGCGTAGTGCTCGTGTGTGTGTGTGTGTGTGTGTGGAGCGTAGTGCTCGTGTGTGTGTGTGGAGCGTAGTGCATGTGTGTGTGTGTGTGGAATGTAGTGCTCGTGTGTGTGTGTGTGTGTGTGTGTGGAGCGTAGTGCTCGTGTGTGTGTGTGGAGCGTAGTGCGTGTGTGTGTGTCTGTGTGTGTGTGTGTGGAGCATAGTGCATGTGTGTGTGTGTGGAGCATAGTGCATGTGTGTGTGTGTGGAGCGTAGTGCTCGTGCGTGTGTGTGTGGAGCGTAGTGCCCGTGTGTGTGTGTGGAGTGTGGTGTGTGTGTGTGGAGCGTAGTGCTCGTTTGTGTGTGGAGCGTAGGGCTTGTGCGTGTGTGTGTGTGTGTGTGTGTGTGTGGAGCATAGTGCATGTGTGTGCGTGGAGCGTAGTGCTCATGCATGGGCGCTTAATTTGACGTTAATTGCTGCGTACACAGTTTCATACGTCAGATTTGTTTTGTGTGTACACACTGTGTGTGTGGAACGTAGTGCATGTGTGTGTGGAGCGTAGTGCTCGTGCGTGTGTTTTGTGTGTAATTTGGCTGGGACAACGCGTCGAAGTAATCGATGACGTCGACGCAAAATATGAGCGTCGATTCGTCAAGCATAACATGTGCTGCTAAATATTTTTAATTTTAATTTTACACCTTCAGTGTTTTCCATACGTTGACTAATCTGTGGCTGGGCACCACGAAATCAAAACTGGCCACCACACATTGATGTTCTATGTTGTAGGCCTACTATTTAAATTAAAGATAAGATAAAATAATTTCATTGAGCTGCACATTACTCACGCAGCCTTTCCTCGCCCCGCCCGCTCTCTCTTGTAACGAGCCCGCTGCCCCTCCTCTGCATGTGCACTTAACAAAATATTCACGATTGTTGTTGCCACATAGAAGCACTGCATAGAACACAGTGGGCTAAATTGCTATTAAATCCGCTTAGCATCGTGACCATGCTGCGCTGGTTCAAAACTGCTGCATTAAAGTTAAAGTAAACTCTGCAACATAGTACATTGAGGAGACTAAACTAAGTTAAGTTACAGTATGCAATCAAGCAGTATCTCAGAGCTAACGTTAGAATACTGTTTGGATGTCAAGTTTAGCATGCTTACTTGCAGCTGCTTGTATTCGTTATCCATGCAGGGCTCATTTTATTGACTCTGAATGTTTGCAAAATCCCGATGTAAATGGAAAAGTGTTTTCCAAGACTCAAAAGTGCTTGTCCAAAGGAGAAGTACGAACCGTTATTTGAACTAACCACGTTATGAATTGCATCCACACATCAGCAGCCTTTTAACTGTGTTAATGTTAATTGCAAGGATTCCCACACGAACGTCTTAAAATGACAGGCACTCAATTAGACATAGGCCTACACTACTGAACTTTATTGAATGCTACCTCTGACTAAGAATGCATTACTTTGCACTTGAATAGTCTTTTATTTTGGAATCTTAAGAGCAATAAACATATATTGCAATGTTAAAGAATTCATGTTTTTTCATTCAGATATGTAAATAAACATGTATAAGTTGCTATTATTGAATTAATGGGGAGATAATTGATAATCGAATCGAAATCGAATCAGACTGAAAAAATGAATCGTTAGATTAATCGATGCATCGAAAAAATAATCGCTAGATTAATCGTTTAAAAAATAATCGTTTATCCCAGCCCTAGTGTGCACACTACACTACTTTCCAGGTCTCCGCGTACGCTCATACGTTTTCGTATGATGAAGCCCCAGGTGTTGTGTTATAATGTTCAGGTCAGCACCTGTAAGGACCAGGTGCATTAAGGGCCACTTTCTATTCTGTGCGTGTGTGTGTGTGTGTGTGTGTGTGTGTGTGAGTGTGCAGGTTAGGGTTGTTGGAACGAATTTCTAAAGTCGAATATAAATCGAATATTTAAAAAATAAATACTATTCGAATTTGGAAATTGCTATTCGAATGCTGTGTTTTTTTATCTGTTGGCTAACTTTAGCAAATATGTGAAAACGAAATGCTTTTGTCACGTCCAATGCACAATCTAAATATGGCAGAAGCGATGCACCCACGGAGATCACCACTCCTGTGTGGAACGTTTTTGGATGGAAAAATAACAATTAGCCTAACGATGTCGTAATCCACAGAATATGTAGCAGCCTGAGTGCACATCTGATAACGCTACACCCTGACAAGCTGGGTAGGTAAACAGTCCGAGGACGAGGAAGCGCGCAGCTAAAGCAGGAAGTAGGTTTTTACCTCCCTCCTCTAGGCAATGTCCGATGCTTTTGTCACTTCTCTGATAGGCATAATGGTTCATGGAATCGCGGGCCAATAGAAAAAAAGAAAGCAAACTTTTCCCCAATCAGGAAATACTTGCTAATTTGGCGTCATCAAACATAGGCATTCAATAAAGTGGTAGTGGTATGGGCGTTCATTCAGTGTGTGTGTGCGCAAAAGAAATTGAAACCACTCAAGTTGCACAGATATCGTTGGTAGACTGAGCTTTTGTTCAATATAACAAGTCAACCACGTGTTTTATAGTGGCATTGGCAATGCATAAGCCTGTTTATGCAGTGTATAGAGATGCATTGTTAATATTAATAATAAATAAAAATTTGAGCGTTAAATATGTGTGTGTGTGTGTGTGTGTGCGCGCGTGCGTGCAGGTGGGCCCACGCTGGAAGGACGTGGTGTCTAAGTGCATTAAGGGCCACTTCCAGCCCCTGCTGCTGTTCTACTCCAACCCTGAAGGGAGCGCCGTCATGTCCGATGACCCAGCCCAGCAGAGACCTGCCAGCACCGCCCGGAACCACCACAAGAACCCTGCTAACGGAGACGCCACAGGTGAGCTTGCACAGAACCACCACAAGAACCCTGTGTGAGTGTGTGTTTGTGCGTTTGTGTGCGTGTGTGCACACGTGCGTATATGTGTGTGCGTGTACTGTATTTGTGTGTGTGTGTGTGTGTGTGTGTGCGCGTGTGTGTGTGCGCGTGTGTGTGCGCGCGCGTGTGTGTGTGTGTGTGCGTGCGTGCGTGCGTGCGTGCGTGCGTGCGTGCGTGCGTGCGTGCGTGCGTGCGTGCGCGCGCGTGTGTTTTGCATGCTAATGCTTCTTCTGTTCTATAACACAGCAGTCTGCTGCAACTCTACATATCCGACACTTCACAGCCAGCAGACAACCACTTGGCTGTGTGTGTGTGTGTGTGTGTGAGAGGGAGGGGTGGTTTCTCTGCAAGCCAAATTCTCCAGCTGACCTCACACACCCTCATAGTGTGTGTACACAAACGCACACACACAGACACACACACACCCCACAGTCCATTAGCAAATTCAGTCTGACTCTGGCACCCTGTCCCCACACGCATACACAGGAGTGTGTGTGTGTGTGTGTGTGTGTGGAATGTCTCCTCAGAGTTCAGTAGTGCTCTCCCCCTCATCTTGTTTCCCTCCTCCTGTGCGTTCTTGTGGGTTCTAGATGTTCCGCAGCCCCCACTGAAGAGGCTGGAGTTGACCCGGGAGAACGTGAGCGCCCTCATAGCGGGCCATGGAACCTTGAGAACCCAGAAGGCGCCAACGTCCCTCTTCAGCCGCGGCAGCAACCAGACCAGTGGTGGCAGAGGACCTGGTATGGAGGCACATACACACACACACACACACACATACACGCACGCACGCACACACACACACACACACATATACACACACACACACACACACACACACACACACATATACACGCACACACACACACACACACACACACATATACACGCACGCACACACACACATATACACGCACGCACACACACACACACACACATATATACACACACACGCACGCACGCACGCACGCACGCACGCACACACACATACACGCACGCACACAGGTACACGCATAAATGCAGAAGAGAGGGCGAGAGAGAGGGAGGGAGAGAGAGAAGAGGAGGAGGAGGTGGTGTGTGTGTGTGTGTGTACTGGCCCCTTAGAAAGGCTCTGGAGGAAGGTGTGTGTGTGTGTGCTGGCCCCTTGGAGAAGCTCTGGAGGTAGGGGTGTGTGTGTGTGTGTGCTGACCCCTTGGAGAGGCTCTGGAGGTAGGTGTGTGTACTGGCCCCTTGAAGAGGCTCTGGAGGTAGGTGTGTGTGTGTGTGTGTGTGTACTGGCCTGGCCCCTTGGAGAGGCTCTGGAGGTAGGCCTGTGGATTTTACTTTATTGCTGCACATTCCATTTCTTATGAAGAGTCCTGAAGGATCTGTAGTCTCTCTGCAGCATAAGTTAGCCAGGTTCCACCCTGTTCTCCATCGGAGTTAGCCAGGTTCCACCCTGTTCCCCTTGGAGTTAGTAAGGTTCTACCCTGTTCCTCTCGGAGTTAGCAAGGTTTCACCCTGTTCCCCTCAGAGTTAGCCAGGTTCCACCCTGTTCCCCATCGGAGTTAGCATGGTTTCACCCTGTTCCCCTCAGAGTTAGCCAGGTTCCACTAGTGCTGGACGGTATACCGGTTCACACCGTATACCGGTGTATATTTTCGTTATGATATGAATTTTTAATATACCGCCATACCGGTGTATTTGATTACACAACGTTTGGAACGCTGTGCGCGCGACAGTGTTTCCGACGGGACTTTTTTCACACGCACGCATGGTGCGACTGCGAGGCATAGTGAGGGTAAACGCAAAACAAAGTTTTTCCCCTGAAGTATGACCCTTAAGGCCAGGGGTGAAAGTAAGCCGGTACTGGCCGGTACGGAGTACCACTAAAATATTTGGAGAGGGTACGCCGTACCGGAAAGAGAACTGTACTGTCTCTGAAAAATATAGCACTTTCAGCATGACAACACAACTGCTAACGTCAAATTACCAGAAGCAACACGTTTCCCCCAAAATATATTTCATATACATTGTTCTGAACTGAATCTGAATTGTGTCTAAACCTCCCGTGCAGCTGGACAGACAACGAGCAAGCTATAGCGCACGTACAGTAGCCTACAGTAATTGCGCCAACGTGCACTGGTATCCAAAGTGTTTTAGCAGACGGACGTTTTTTGGTGTTTAAATAGCCTATTCTGGTTTTATGTGTGCAGTGTTTTGCTGGAGAGACAAGAGACAGACAGCGCGTGTACGGCTTAACCAGATCTTGCGCAGCAATAATGAAAGTGTTTTAGCGGACAGAAGTATGTTGCAGTCTCCCAAATAAAAAGGCATGACTCAAAGAAACGTGTTTCATGATATACAGTAGCCTATATAAAAAAAAAACGATTGGAAGTGGGAGCGGGCAGAGTAACTAGGCTAAATAAATAAATAAAGGTTGAAATTAAGTGTTTGCAATTTATTCATAATCAAAAACAGATATAGGTGGGTTAAAGGGTGATACTAGAGTGATAAGAAGTCCTAGTGAATGCTTGATAAGTAGACTATAATACAGTAAATAAACAAGTAAATAAATAATAAATAATTAGGCTAAGTGAAATTTTCGGCGCGGGCTCTGCGCGCGCATTATGACTCTATATGATAGTACCACCAAGAAATAAAAACTACTTTCACCCCTGCTTAAGGCTTAATTTCTCCTTAGGTAAGGGGTTTATTTAAGGGTGTTGCACAGAATACCTTAAATTGTTTTTTTAGTTAAGGAAAAACGTTATATTAAGGGATACTGCATTGAAAGGGATTTACCGTCATGAAAATTCTATTGAGATTGTTCAACAGCTGTAACAGCTTATCATTCATCTCACCTTAAGAATATTCGCTGAAATTATCCAGGTAGCAAGTGAAGCATGTTATAGACATGAACTGAGCAATACTAGCTGGCTAGTTAGAAATGATCCTGACTGTCATCATTGCACCAAAACAAACTTTTTTGTTAATGTTTTGCCTAGCGAACCGAACCGAAGCTCATGGCAGGCTAAAGACATCCACATCCACATGAAGTTAACGTTAGCCTACCACTAACGTCATGTAAACCACACAATAACAATAAGGCATGTTTCTGATAGGCCTATTTGACAGAGTAAGCATATTAGCAGAGAGGTTTTATTTTAAATTGTATAATTTAAAAAAAAGTATAATTATTGCAAGTTGCACAATTTTTTGTATTGGTTTTATACAAGATGTTTGTGAAATTTGCACAGTAAAAGTTTTGTATTTTGACAGTCTTTGCATTCTGATGCATTAGAATCATAAGTGGCTCTTTGTAAACAGCATCATTTTCTGGGGCCATATAAGTATAAGTATATATACTTTTTTGATCCCGTGAGGGAAATTTGGTCTCTGCATTTAACCCAATCAGTGAATTAGTGAAACACAACCAGCACACAGTGAACACACAGTGAGGTGAAGCACACACTAATCCCGGCGCAGTGAGCTGCCTGCTACAATGGCGGTGCTCGGGGAGCAGTGAGGGGTTAGGTGCCTTGCTCAAGGGCACTTCAGCCACGGCCCACTGGTCAGGGCTCGAACCAGCAACCCTCCGGTTACAAGTCTAGAGTGCTAACCAGTGGGCCACGGCTGCCCCCAAAACTGCATTACCACTAGTGTGGAGTTATTCTACATCATGACAGTAAAATAGATCATCCTTAGTCAATGTACTGCAGCAATTCCTCTCTCAACCTGTAGAAAATGCTGTGAACATCTGATTATGCATGGAAAAAAAATTCCGTCATATACCGTGAAACCGTAAGAATTATGAAAAATACCGTGATATACATTTTTGGTCATACCGCCCAGCACTAGGTTCCATCCTGTTCCCCTCAGAGTTAGCCAGGTTCCACCCTGTTCCCCATCGGAGTTACCCAACAAAAAAACATTTCAGAACGTGACACTAGTTGCTTTGTCCTGTGAACCGCAGTGGGCGTGTCATTCTACCGTTTAGTTGATGACTCCTCCTTGGTTTCGTTCTGTTGATGACTCCTCCTTGGTTCTGTTCTGTTGATGACTCCTCCTTGGTTCCGTTCTAAACTGGTGGAAATGCGGGCTGATTCAGTAGACAGCACCAAGGTTCAACAAATCCTGAATGGAACCGGTGTAAGAATGTTGTTGGTCAAAGAACTGCCTGAGTTAATCGGGTTCCACCCTGTTTCCCTCTGAGACCCCATAGGGTAGCCAAGTTCCACTAATCGCCCTTTGAGACCCCATAGGGTAGCCAAGTTCCACCTGTTCCCCTCTTAGACCCCACAGGTTAGCCAGGTTCCACCCTGTACACAGTGGTGGCGTCTGATTGGTTGGTCATTGTGTGTGTTCTCAGTGGTGGCGTCTGATTGGTTGGTCATTGTGTGTGTCCTCAGTGAAGGTGTCCGGTGACCCCCAGAGCCGCATCAGGGAGCTGTCCCGAGAGGTGGCCCAGCGGGCAGGAGAGCTGAGGGCTGCCGGCCTCGCCAAGAAGGACTCCGAGAGAGCCGACCGATCGCACCGACGCCACGAGACGCTACGCCACAGAGGTACACACACACACACACACACACACACACACACACACACATACACACACACACACACAGTGGGGCCCCAGTGCTGCTTATGTAAGCAGAAATGTGCTCAGCACTGGCGTCCAAAGCAGCACGGAGCAGTGGCTTAACCAGCCTACTACCAGACTGTAGGACACACACACACATACACACCAACTCTCTGACGTCTTACACACACCAACATTCTGAACTCTCTCTCTTTCTATCTCTCTCTTTCTATCTCTCTCTCTCTCTCTCTCTATCTTTCCCTCACACACTTGCACAGACCAACTCTCTGAAGTCTTGCACACACACACACACACACACACAGTTTTGTCATCCCTGCATCAGCCATGCGTGAGCGCGCGTTAGTTCCAGGCTCTCGCCCCTCATCAGCAGATAACAGCCCAACAGTTGACGCCTCGACAGGCCAACAGCTGACGCCTCGACAGCCCAACAGTTGACGCCTCGACGTCGCCGTAAAGGCTTCCGTGTACTCCCGGTCCCCGACCTGTCGTGTGACAATGTGACGTCACAGGAACGCCGGAACTGTTTATACTCGCGCATGGTGGTCGCGACACTAGTTGCAGTATTCTGCTGAACAGAGGTGTCGCTGTTGTGAAAAGGCTATATCGCTACCTACATTAGACTGTAGAAGAAGAAATGTAAATATTCTCGGACAGCATTGGCAGAGAATGTCTAATAAGGGGAGAACCTCCACTCTCGGGAGACTTCCGGTTTCTGAACTGGTTCCAGTTCCAGTTCTGGTTCCACATGAGGGCGCTCACTAATAAGTGCAGAATGAATGGAGGTCTATGGAGTTGTACCCCTCAAAATCCACTTTTCTCGGGATATAATTTTTGTCTGGAAATTTGAATGTTGCATTCGAAAGAGGGGGCAAAGAAAATACACACAGCTGAGTATTATATTTTTAACTCATTCAACTTCTGACCTATAATCCATATTGAGCTTGCAGAAACTAACTAAATCTTCGATTTTTCAACGACAATCAGGTGAAAGAGTCTAGCTCCATAGACCCCCATTGTTTTTGCACTTATTCGTGATCGCCCCTAGCGGAACTGCAACAGATTGCAGGTACAATGGAGTTAATAGGGAGTGATCCGGCTCTCCGTAAACGGGCTCTGGCATTGGTGTCAATGGCAGTAGCGACTAAGCTAGCCTCTGTGATGATACTTCAGACTTCGGTTACTGCTATTCACAACTAGGGGACATTAGCTTAAATCTTAACTCTCACAAGATATGGCAGGGCGCCGCTCTTGGAAGTTGCATGGCTGGTTTTCTCGGTAGGGACTCGCTACGTCTATGCTGTTAAAGGCACACTATGCCAGATTTTCACCTTTACGAAGCCAATTTAATGGTAAACAAAATTGTAATAGTAGAATTGTTCACCTAGCATAGCTATACAGCATAGACATAGCGAGCCCCTATCGAGAAAACCAGCCGTGCAACTTCCAAGAGCGGCGCCCTACCAAATCTTGTGAGAATCGTGAAACATTACCTTGTGAGTGAGTAGATATAGCTCTTTGGAGTTTTTGCCAGTTGTTAATCCTTCACCTCTACAACAAAATCATTTGCATTGTGTACAGGGGGGATAAGTCGCAAGAAGATTGCTATTTACAATAGAAGAGTAACATATAAATACATCGCGACTCCAGAAGGAGCTCTACACTCGCCAAATATACCCAAACCTGCATAGTGTACCTCTAACTGAAGGCTGCTTGCTTAGTGTCAGCTGAAGATTACCTGCTAGCCTCGAGCCCCACCAACAGACAGATGCTAGTGCTAGCAGCTAGCATTAGAGGGGAGCGGACCTATGTTCCCCGGTTCCTATGTTCCCCTATGTTCCCCGCTTTGCATGGGACCGGGGAACATAGGACCCTTTTTTTAAAACCCTAACCCCGAGCGGGGAACATAGGACCCGGGAACATAGCGATGACCCCCATTAAAGTTAACTAAAGATTAGCTGCTGCTAGCCTCAAGCCTTACCAGCAGACAGCTAAAGCTAAAGATTAATTGCTACTGGACTACTGATGTTAGCAGGAACAGCTGTTAGCCCAAGTGTTAGTTGAAGATTAGTTCACCAGGAGACAGCTGCTATCACTAGTGTTAGCGTTAGCTGAAGATTAGTGTTAGCGTTAGCTGAAGATTAGTTCACCAGGAGACCGCTGCTATAGCTAGTGTTAGCGTTAGCTGAAGATCATCTCACTGAGGGGGGGGCGTTGCTGAGGGTTGCCCTGTGAGAGTGATGGTGGGGGTGGAGGTAACTCTAAGGTCAATGTTGGCACTGCAGACAGAGTCGTTAGTCATGCCCAGGATATTACCCTGCTTAAAAGCGTCTGAAGAGTGAACATGCCATCGCCACGATGATGTGCTGCGACTGCGAGATCAGTTTGACTGATCAGTCTCATCTCTGGTTCATGGTTTTTATCTTCACACATGCGCGCACACACGCACACACGCACGCACACACGCACACACACTCTCTTTCACTCACACTCACACACACACACACTCCATATCCAGTAGGCCAAGACATTGGTCTTGTATAGACTGCGTGGGGTGATTTAGTGGAATTCTCTGTCAGCAGAAACCTGCTAGCGTGTCTGGCTAATGGGTTGTGTGTGTGTGTGTGCGTGTGTGTGTCTGTCTAATGGGTTGTGTGTGTGTGTGTGTGTGTGTGTGTGTGTTAGTGTGTGTCTGGCTAATGGGTCATTAGCCAGCCCTGTGATGAGAATGTGTCCCACACACGGTTCATGGTGCATATACCATACTCATACACACCATATGTCAATACCTCCTGTGTGTGTGTGTGTGTGTGTGTGTGCGGACTATAATGGGATAAGGTGCACGCACACACACACACACACACACACATACTGTAGTTCTTCATGACTTCATGAGAACCGCTGCTTATGACTCTGTTCATGGGTCTGTGTCTGTGTATGTGTGTGTGTGTGTTTCTGTGTTTGAGAATGTGTGCGTGTGTATGCTCTGCTCTGAGACCTCAGTTAACTTTTTTCTCTCTGTCTCTCTCAGTCTCTTCTTGTTCCCTTACACACACACACACACACACACACACACACACTCACACACACACACACTCCCCCCATGGGCCAGCATGTGACTGTCTGTCGTGCTCAGTCCCACCATGCTGCTGGCTGTTCTCTCATGTGCTACTGAGGGGAAGGGGCGTGTGTGTGTGTGTGTGTGTGTGTGTGTGTGTGTGCGTGTGTACGCATGCATGTGTGTGTGTGCGTGTGTACGCATGCATGTGCGTGTGTACGCATGCATGTGTGTGTGTGCGTGTGTACGCATGCATGCATTAATGTGTGATGTCCTTTTCTCTCAAGTAGTTGTTGACATGTTAGCAGGTGTTCTAAAGCACTGTGTGTGTGTGTGTGTGTGTGTGTGTGTATGTGTATGTGGGCGCGTGTGTGTGTGCATGCGTTTGTGTGAGAGTGTGTGTGAGAGTGCATGCGTGTGTGTGTGTGTGCGCGCGCGTGTGTGTGTGTGCGCGCGTGTGTGAGAGTGTGTGCGTGCATGCGCGTGTGTGAGAGTGCGTGTGTGTGAGAGTGCGTGCATGCATGCATTTTTCTCATACCCGCACCAACACAAACACATATGCTAACAACACACACACACACACACACACACACACACACACACACACACACACACACACACACACAGACACACACACACACAGACACTCACTGCAGGAGCTTTTGTTCTTTTGGCTTTGAGACAGCGCTGACTCTAAGTGTCACTTAGATTTGCTCTCCTTCTTCTGAGATCACACACACACACACACACACACACACATAGGCTCTCCTTCCTCTGAGATCCCTCAAAGGACTAAATGTCACAGTCTCCTTCATTTGCTCTCTCTCTCTCACACACACACTTAAACACACACACACACACTCACTCTCACTCTCACACAAAAAGGTCAGACAAGCTGAGATGAACAACCCAGACTTAAGTAGCCTCAGTGGTAATAGACACACACACACACACACACACACAGAAAGGTCACAGAGGCCATCACACACACAATCCTGAGATGGATGGCCAGACTATGGTGGGAGCACTTTTCACACACCATCTCACACACACACACACATGAACACACACACACACACCATCTCTCACACACACACATTCACACACTTAATGGTGTGAGCTTCATTCTCCAGTGGTCACACTGTCCTGTGTTTATCATGTTAATTAGTGCCTAGCTGCTAAAGCATTCTTCAGAAGAGAGAGAGGGAGGGAGAGGGAGGGAGAGAGGGAGGGAGAGAGGGAGGGAGAGAGAGAGGGGGAGAGAGAGGGAGAGATAGAGGGGGGGAGAGAGAGGGAGAGAGATATAGAGGGGGAGAGAAAGAGGGAGAGAGACAAAGAGAAAGAGAGGGAGAAAGTGTGCTGTGGTTTTTGTCACTGTGGTTTTTGTTCACCAACACTTTAGGGAAATCCACTCATAGTGTGTGTGTGTGTGTGTGTGTGTAACGGTCCTCCTCTCGTCCTGCAGATGTGCACCAGGACAGAGCTCTGTCCCGCTCGCTGTCTCCTCCAGAGAGCGGCTTCCAGCAGGTGGAGCAGCGCCTGTACAGCAGCCAGGGCCGAGGGCCGACCCGAGTGGGCCGCCTCGGACACGAACCGCACACACACACACAGACACACACACACGAACCGCGCTCGCGCTCCCACGAGCCGCGTCCACACGGCCACGCACACACACACACACACGAGCAGCGCTCACGCTCCAACACGCGGCCGCCCCTCACACAGTCTGGCGGAGGGCCGGGGCACTACAGCCGCAGGGCGGAGCCTGCTAATGCTAACGCTAATGCTAACGGCTACGACACGGATAGCAGCCAGGACTCCCGCGGTCGCCACGGCGGCCACATCGCCGCCGAGAGCCGCGCCAACAACCGCGCCTGGCGTCCGATGCGCGAGGCGCTCAACGTGGACAGCGTGCTGAGCGGCCATGGAGAGAGGCGGGGCCTGACGCCCACGCCACAACAGGCTAGCCCGCGGCGGCGACAGCCGTCCAATCACGAGAGGGCCCTGGAGCTGGAGCGCAAGCCCAAGAGTGACCACCTGGTGACCATCTACGAGGAGGAGCAGCGGAGCGCCGTGCTGGGCAGTCGCAGCTCGCTGGACTCCGACGGACGCGGCGGCGGCTACGAGCGGCCCAAGGTCCGCAACGAGGCTACGAGCAGCCTGCAGGTACGAGGCAACGAGGCGTGGAAGATCCAGCGCACGGAGTCGGGCTACGAGAGCAGTGACCGCCTCAGCAACGGCTCCGCCAGCCTGGACTCGCCCGTGGTGGACAGCTTAGGCACCAAGGACCTCCGGCCCATCCCAGAGATCCATACCCCGCGGTGAGTCAAACATCCCTCATACACACACACACACACCTCCGGCCCATCCCAGAGATCCATACCCCGCGGTGAGTCAAACATCCCTCACACACACACACAGACACACATATACACACACAGAGGGAGAGAGACAAAGACACACACACAGACACAGACACAGAATCACACACACAGAAACACACACACACAGAAACACACACACACAGAAACACACACACACAGACACACACACACACACACACACAGACACACACACACACACAGACACACACACACACACGCACACAGACACACACACACACACACATATACACACAGACACACACACACACACACACATATACACACACACACAGAAACACACACACACAGACAGACACACACAAACACATTCACACACACACAGACACACACACACACAGACACACACACACACCTCCGGCCCATCCAAGAGCTCCGTGGTGAGTCAAACATCTCTCTCACACACACACACAATCGCTGCTGTGCAGTAATATTCAGCACAAAGTCTCCAGTTTGAGTGGATCTCTCTCTCACTCACTCACTCACTCACTCAGACACACACACACACTTGTAATGATTAGCAGCAGTCACATGCCCTCTGTTAGGCAGCCAGACTTAAGCGCACACACACACACACACACTCATGCCTCTGTTTGGCAGCCAGACTTAAGCACATACACACACACACACACACACACACACAAACATATACACAGACACTCCTTATGGTGAGCAGCGAGACCGCAGGACACACACACACACACACACACACACAATACTGACCTGCTCTGACCCCATATCTGCCACACACACACACACACACATACATACACACACAAACCCTACAGCAGGATCTGTCTGTCTCATTCACATACAGGCACACACACACTCACCCCAGAACACCCCAGAGTTTACTAAGGTCACTACATATCTCCCCTTTCCACACACACACACACACACAACTAACAACACACACACACCACACACACACACATCAGCTCTGAGTAGTTTACTAAGGTTGTGCCCTCACGTGGCACTCTGCAAGAGATGGAGAATATTTGTGTGTGTGTGTGTGTGTGTGTGTGTGTGTGTGTGAGCGAGTGAGAGAGAGAGAAAGAGTGAGAGTGTGCGTTAAGTGTTCATGTTTGTCTGTAGAAAGAGTGAGAGTGTGCGTTAAGTGTTCATGTTTGTGTGCAGATTTAACTAGTGGATGGAGAACACTGCATTAGCCTGAGCTGCTGACAGTAGTTTTAGCGTCAGCAGTAGTTTAAGTATACTGATGGTCAGGCATTAAAAGTTTGCTGTCATTCAAAACACTCAAAAACTTTCCATTTAGCAGAAGGTATTAGCTGTTGCTAATTATTTAGCAATAGCATTAGCTTTCCATTTAGCAGAAGCTATTAGCTGTATCTTATTATTTAGCAATAGCATTAGCTTTCCATTTAGCAGAAGGTATTAGCTGTTGCTAATTATTTAGCAATAACATTAGCTTTCCATTTAGCAGAAGCTATTAGCTGTATCTTATTATTTAGCAATAGCATTAGCTTTCCATTTAGCAGAAGGTATTAGCTGTTGCTAATTATTTAGCAATAGCATTAGCTTTCCATTTAGCAGAAGCTTTTAGCTGTTGCTAATTATTTAGCAATAACATTAGCTTTCCATTTAGCAGAAGGTATTAGCTGTTGCTAATTATTTAGCAATAACATTAGCTGTTATTGATGCAACAGCATGAGTGCATTCCAGACAACTTGAAATTCAGAGGTCAGCTAGGACTTAAAAGCTGAGAGACATCTGGCCCAAGTTTAGAATTATAATAATAATAATAAGCTTTATTTGTATAGCACCTTTCATGCACAGAATGCAGCTCAAAGTGCTTTACATTTGAAGCATGTAACACAATAATAGTCAGTCAGTCATTATCAATCACTTTTCTTCATTGCTGGGGCCGTTTATGATCCACTCAGCAACATATCAAAAATATAGAAAATAACATGTGATAAGACTGGCAGCCTTAACCCTTTACCCCCCACAAGCACGCCATATGGCAACTGTGGCAAGGAAAAACTCCCATATTCCAGGAAGAAACCTTGAGCAGAACCTGACTTAATAGGGGGAGCCCATCTGCTTCTGGCTGGCTGCACCCTCCAATAGCAGCAGATGTAGAATAATCTGAAAAAGTAGCCTACAGGATAAGATGAGTTAACTAAAAGCTTTCCTGTACAGGTATGTTTTCAGATCTTTTTTAAAAATATTTACTGAACTCGCCTGCTTGATGTACAGAGGCAGGGTGTTCCATAGTTTGGGGGCATAATGGATAAAAGCAGCTTCTCCACTTTGTTTGTGGAGCACTTTGGGTACGATTAAAAGATTAGAATTGGATGATCTAAGTTTCCTTTGTGGTTGATAAGATATTAAAAGCTCAGAGATATATGAAGGTGCTATGCCATTCAGAGCTTTGTAAGTAATTAACATAAGACCAGTGAAAAGTGCATTGCAGTAGTCTAACCTGCTAGTGATAAAGGCGTGAATTAGTTTTTTCTGCATCTTGTTGAGTTAAAAAGGGCCACACTTTGGCAATGTTTCTCAAGTGGAAATAGGCTGTCTGAGTAACTTCATAGAATTATGAACTTCAACTTTAGAGCTCAACGGCTTTCATTGTCCATTTTGAAATTCTTGACTTCCAACATTGTCTGGAGTTCACGCAACTAAGAAAATTCCAACTCGGAAATATCTGACCTCTGAATGGTCTAGAATGTAGCATTCGTAGCAGCTGTCCTGCCCGGTCCTGCTAATGTTGGTGTTCTATATAGATAGATAGATAGATAGATACTTTATTAATCCCCAATGGGAAATTCAAGACACACAAACGTTATGTAATTGTTGTGTTGGTTGTGTTACAGGGATGCCCTCAGGCGCTATGACGACTCAAAGGCAGAGATTCTACATGCTGCATTCACCTATGGTAAGAAGAACACCGAGTGAGTGAGTGGGTGAGTGAGTGGGTGAGTGAGTGGGTGAGTGAGTGAGTGAGTGGGTGAGTGAGTGGGTGAGTGAGTGAGTGAGTGAGTGAGTGAGTGAGTGAGTGGGTGAGTGAGTGAGTGAGTGAGTGAGTGAGTGAGTGAGTGAGTGAGTGAGTGAGTGAGTGAGTGAGTGAGTGAGTGAGTGGGTGAGTGAGTGAGTGGGTGGGTGGGTGAGTGAGTGAGTGAGTGAGTGGGTGAGTGGGTGAGTGAGTGGGTGAGTGGGTGAGTGAGACCTACTGTTACAGATGCTGGCGGGAGCCGGACTAAAAATGACACATTACTGAGAAGTCTCGGAGTTAAAAAAACAGACACACACAGATTGAGGTAGTTGTTACACACAAATGTAACCAGACATTTCTCCAAAGTTGAGGCACAGACACAAGCAGGCCGCTTCTGAGAGTAAGGCTATTGCTTTCTGTTCCTGAAAATAACTTTCTGGGTTCTTTCCTCCAAACGGATCAAAAAGCTCAAAGCAACAGAGACGAGCTGCGCAGGAGAGAGACCAGGAGACCGGGGCCAGCCGACTAGACTGAGATTACATGGAGCCTCCAGCTACAACACACACACACAGACAGACACACACACACACAGACACACACACACACACACACAGAGACACACAGACACACACACACTCTCACTGAGAGAATAACAGAAAGGTGTGTTAGAGTTCTGGGAATTTGGAGGTCTGTTTAGGTGTGTCTCTGTTTGAGGGGGGGGTTTGGTATACGTGTGTGTGTGTGTGTGTGTGTGTGTTTGGATGTGGGGTTGGGCCTGGTGTCCCAGCTGTGGCCCAGTCAGCCGAAAAACCGCTAGAGTACTGGACACACACACACACACACACACAATGTTACACAATGAGGTACACAGACACACACTCCTGCATTCCTATGCTCATAGACATTAAGTTACAGACACACCCTCACAAATAACACAGACACACACACACACACACTCAGACTCAGGCCAGGAGAGACGTAGAGGCTACCTTAAGGTGTTCTTATTTCCCTGTTTCTCTCACACACAGAACACAGCTAGTCTGTTTGCTCCCCTCATTCTATACTCTATCCCTCTCTCTCTCTCTTCTTTCTCTCCTTCTCTCATTCTATACTCGCTCCCTCTCTCTCTCTCTTCTTTCTCTCCTTCTCTCATTCTATACTCGCTCCCTCTCTCTCTCTCTTCTTTCTCTCCTTCTCTCATTCTATACTCGCTCCCTCTCTCTCTCTCTTCTTTCTCTCCTTCTCTCATTCTATACTCGCTCCCTCTTTCTCTCTCTTCTTTCTCTCCTTTTCTACCTCCCTCATTCTATACTCTGTCCCTCTCTCTCTCTTTCTCTCTGTTTCTTTCTCTCCTTCTCTCCCTCACTCTTTCTCTGTCTCTTTTCATCTCTCTCTCTCTCTCTCTCTCTCTCTTTATTCCCTCATCTGCCCTCAATATTGAGCTCCACATGACTCTCAGGGGAGGGGTTGTGGGGGGCAGTAGCTATTGAATCAGTTGTGCTAGTGCAGTGTGTAAAGGGGGGGGGGGGGGGTAGAGTTGTGTGTGTGTGTGTGTGTGTGTGTGTGAGTTGAAGGTGAGTTATGTAACACATGACTGTGAGTGAAGTGAAGCGGGAAGAACAGTGTTTGGGGGCGTGGGAGTGCTCGACCTGTGAGTACCTCTGCTGGTTAGGAAAAGGACACACACACACATATGTACACACACACACATATGTACACACACACACACATACACTAACAAACACACACACACGCTCTCTCTCACTCACGCTAACAAGCACAGACAGACAGACACACACACAGGCACACATACACACACACAAACACACTCTCACTCTCACTCACACATACACATATACTAACACACACACACACACACACACACACACACACATACACTCACGCACTCCCACTCACACATACACTAGCAAACACACACACACACACACACACACAGCTTCAGGGTGTGTGTCTCCCTCTGCTGACCAGTAAGCTCGTCTGGAGAAACACTCACACAATTTATTTCCTTAGTTGAAAAACACACACACACATATGCACTTTATTTCCTCAGATGAAACACACACACACTTTATTTCCTCAGATGAAACTCACACACTTTATCTCCTCAGTTGAAACAAAGACACACTTTATTTTAGAGTTAACTGTTAGTGTGGAACTTTGGAGAGTTAACTGTTCGGGCTGAGCTACACCAGGCGCGTAACTGAAGCGTTCCGTTCGCGTTGCGTCTGCTGCAACAATTAGCTTCCATTATAATCAATGGAAGTAGCTACACCAGACGTGACAGTGGGGCATACGTTCGAAAAAAATAAACCATTCATCTAAAATGGATTTTACGCGTAGCGAACAGAAAGCTTCAGTTTTAAACAGTGTTTTTGAGACTGCGTGTAGCCTACAAAAGCGCATGGAGATTTTAATTTTGCAACGAGAAACTGTAACACAGCTAGTCTAAGTCTAACATTAACTTGTTTGAGTTTTCTCCCCAAAGTTTTCTCTGGTAGTTCTTCACTGATCTGAGATAATGAGCGAACTACCTTAAGTAGCTAGCGTCTCAGGAGAATAAAAAAAAAGTTTAAAAGTTTTCTAACATCTCTCCAGTGTAATGGTGGGCATCATACCATTTACCATACCATCATCACAACATTTAGCTTTCCAAAAATGGGAGATATTTTTTCGGGGAGGGGGGGTGTCAGTGTTTATAACGGATCTGTGTTTGCATATTTAATATGTTTCATACACGTGTTTCAACACTGCATTTCGGTCGTTGCTTTTACCTTACCATTACCTTACGCATGCCAGTTATGTATCCACCAGCTGCCTGCCTGTAGCCTACTTCCAAAACTCCATAGCTGCTTGCTGTCAGATTTGGTTCCAAGGGCACAAGTTCAGTGTATCAACAACACTCAATAACAGTTTATGTGATGTGTTAATCAATTAAATTCCCAACAATTTCACAACAGCTAGTTCTGGAGTAGGCCATTCAACTAGCCCGCTTGCTTACGACGAGACTCAGGCTGCGCAGTCGGCACCCGCTTCCTTATTTGGGTTTTGAATTGCATGTTAAGTTAACCGTAGCATTACCTACACAGTAACTCCATGGTAATGCGATGCGAGTGATCATAATAACATATAAAACGTGATATAGTCCTTGATAAATAACCAGGCTATGAACTCATAAACAACAGCATTTTCTCACCGTTTGTCATTCACCGTGCTGCGAATACAGCATTAAGATGCTAGGCTAAAGAGCTTGAGATTCAAAGAACCTGCATGGTTGTGCTCATCCTGTCAGAAAATAGCAATTTGATCAGTGATCATGCATATCAGCGCAAGCTTGGTTTGAAACTGGTTTCTGGGGATGGGGTTTACACGATCCTTCACTGGGCTAGTGCCTGCTGTGTTAATATGACCGTGCTGATGCTAACACCTGCAGCTCCCTCAAATCTATTTAGGTTCTCATGCATATTAGGCTAGCTTTTGCCAATGAAAATTAATGCAACATTTGTGTAAGCAGAAATATTGTTGTGCTGAGTTCTAAGAACAGAGAGTTCAAGTTAAATGTTGTTGTGCTGAGTTCTAAGAACAGAGAGTACAAGTTACTGTAGGTGTGCACCCAGACAGACAGGAACTGCACCCTGTCTGTGTGTGTGTGTGGGTGAGATAAGAGTATGTCACAATGAAGTCGCTATGTCTTGCTTCCTATTTTCTGTGTGCATCTGTACAATAAAAGACACAGCTTTTGGGCTGCAGTCAGAGACTGATGGTGTGAGGAATTCTTCCTTACATTAGCAGGCTCTCCTCTTGGTACCAGAGTTTGTGGGCAAAGCCATACTACGTGTTGTGGTTCTTGTATCTATGTTGTGGTTAAATTCCCTGACAGTTACCAACAATGTCAACAACAAACTCAGCTTCACTGCTGCAAACAAAGTTGGCTATATGCTTCGCCATATAATAAACCAGCTAGCCTTGTGATAACAAAATCTTTACCTTTTGTTTAGTCCACTGAAAGTTATCCACATATCAAACGATTAAATACACCGTTATGGAGGAATTGTTTTGGGGAAGCAGTTGCACTATATCCCACTTTTGCTACCTTTAAGCCACTTAAATCCATAGCCTAGATGAGCATTGCGCATATGTTACAACTTGACGTGATGAAGCTAAATGCCCAAGAAACGTCACGTCATAAAAGTTGTAGGCCTACTAAACGCAAAAACTTAATGACGGCTTGTTCGTGGTGGTGTAGTGCTGCCTAATTGAAATGGGATAGGCAAGGGGTATCTTATATTCGGCTATTACGTGTGGCACATTTATTGGGCTTTTAGCCTCTTTTAATTTATTATGACCGCCGCTAGCGAAGCGGTCATATAATGATTGTCAAAGTTCCCCCCCCCCCCCCCGAACCGCAAAAAAAGCAGTTTTTCCTAAAAAAACTACCTGAACCGTTGCACTGAGGATGAAGAATCTTTTATGGTATGTTGGTCTCAAGGGCCCACATCAACCTGGCCCATAATCACTCATTTGTGATTTGCACCCCCCCGGTAAAAAATGAAAATGCAATATCATTCTGCTTTAATCGCCGCTATCTTCAGTTAAGATGTTCAGAACTGCACCAAATTTTATGTGTATGATTGACCTGGCATTCTCTGGGGGTATGCCAAGTTTCGTAGAATTTCATCCATGGGGGGGGGTCTAAAAAAATGTAGGTTATGTGTACATTTAGTGACTGTACACTCATTGTACACTGTAGATGGCGGTGCACACATATACACATGCACACACAGGTACGCACATACTATTGGTATTAGAATGGCCGATACATAATTACAAATTCAGTAGGATTAAAAGAAAGCCAAATATTCATCATCATGATCATGGCTGCATTTCCAGTATTGGCGATAAGTAGTCGTTTGTCCACTAAATGGCGCATCGTTGCAGTGAGACGTAATTTTGTTGGAAGTTAAAAGTGGGTTGGAAAAACAATGGGCGCTTCCTACAAGCACTGTAGTTTACCGCAGAGAACGTCTAATAAGGATAGGACGATGTTCACATGAAATGTAATTCCCATTTCTTCTTGAAACCGAAATAAATCTGAGGATGTTTATCGGACATGCTTGGTTTTTACTGCAGGTACGTTAATCTTATAATATCAATAAGGACCTAGGTACAATAATGTTACCGTTAGTGTTGGTTGAGTGATGGAGGCCAATTTGATTGCATTTGTAGAAAACTATAAATGCGGTTATACCAAGCAAATTGATAGCAGCAACTTTTCGCACGATATGGCAGTTTAAGTCCGCTTGATACTGTAAGGCGTAAGCCATTGGTTTCCAAAGGAGATTTTATTTGTGTCGCCAGCATAGCCTATAGACAATTTATGTTGTAAATAGGCCTACCTTATAGGCCTACCTGTAGCTTAGGGAAGCTAACAGCTTTCTATTAGGATCTAGTTTGTTATTTACAGTTTTGTCATAACTCCCTGATGCATTTTTGCATTTAGAATAACCAGAGCGTGGATATCTCAATCGGAAAATTAAACAATATCGGGCGCCTATGGACTAGGCTGGGTGAACCCAGCCTGATCTGCCCGCTATTTATTTTTTGATTTCTTAAAAGATTGAGCTTGGTCTGATGAAAGCCAGACAAGCCATGGACCTCAGTTAAACAATGCAAGGGAACATGAATCAGCCTATATTTGCACTAACAATAACGGACAACAGCTCTTCAACTTTGGCCCGTTAAAATGTGTATGAACAGTCTAGCGACGTATTTCATCAAGGCCCATTTGGACATGTCAGTTATTTGCACCACTGGTTAGATGTAAAACAGCATTTCGTTTCAGACTACTGTTACTTAATTTGTGCATTGACAATAAAGTATCACATGAACTAAAGATGACTAAAATCTTATGCAGAAGAAGAAACATTAACAAAAAATCCATCTATCCAAAAATGACCTTTGTTTTTGATAGCTGTTGAAAACGGCATGGAACTGACAGAGATGTTTTTGTTTATTAATAAATAAATACATACATACATACATACATACATACATACATATATATATAAAAAAAAATAACATTATGCTGATACCTTTTGCTTTTCCCAAATACAATGTAGCCTACAGGTGTAAGTGACCTTTCATCAATCCAGTTGCAATGGATGAACTGTGATGAACTGCCCTACTTGTGATTGTTTAGAGATTTTAAAGGTTTTATAACAATGCTACAACTTCTTTGGCTATTCTACAATCTATTCACCTTTTCAGCGCCAGTAGGCTACTTTCTGTGCAGCTGCACACACACACACACACACACACACACACACACACAGGCATGCCAAACAAGCATACACAAAAGTTTCAAGAGTGGGGGATGGAGTAAAAGATGGAGACAAATTGATTAGTGTGATTTATTTTCGCGGAAAGGATGTACAGGACTGAGCGGCAGTCATATTTTGTACCGCTATGCGGTGCATCTAGTTTGATGAGGAACTGATAAAGACTGAGCAACAGAAAAGTCATAGTCGATACATAAATAGTTTATTATTATAATTAGGCTATTGATAGCCTACTATTACTTTACTACTATTACTGTTATTATTACAGTGCATGAAAATGCACTGTACTGTTCTTCTGCTTCTTCTTATTATTCCGCTTACCACTTTTTCCGCACACATTTCTCCTGAACAGTTTAACTTAGAAACTTCATTAAAACTTTGTAACGTAGGTCTTCAAACAGATCGGGTTGCTATGTCTTTTCAACTTTGAAACTTTTTAAACTATTAAAGAAAAACGTTTTAAAAATCCCCGTAGACTTAACATTGCCGATTATGACATCATAATACGGCCATTAAGCAATTAGAATCCTATGGCAGGTGTTCAGGCCACCTGCAGCCTCAGGCTTTAAGCATGCAATCTGGGTCAATTAAGACTACACATCCTATTCAACTGTTTCCTCTGCCCAAAATTGTTTCAAAATAAAAGTCCTCACTACAATAATCCACTGTTAAACAATGTAACCCATTAAACTACTGAACTTTTTACATTCAACTTTTAAACGGTCTACTTTTAAACTATTATTAAACTATCTATTAAACTAGCTGTCTATCAACAACTTTTAACTTGTCATCAACTATGTCAACACTTGTCATCAACTATGACTCCTACCCACTGTAGCTAGTTAGCATGGTTAGCATAGTTAGCATTTTTTAGCAAAACTGATAAAAATGATTAGCTAGGTTAGCTAAGTCATATGGTTAGCATACTTAGCATGTTAAAATTGTTAACATGCAACTTAGCATAGTCAGCATAACTACTAAAAATTATTAGCTAGGTTAGCTAAGTCACATGGTTAGCCTAGTTAGCATAACTACTAAACATGATTAGCTAGGTTAGCTTAGTCACATGGTTAACATAGTTAGCATGTTAGCATTGCTAACATGTTTAGCAAAACTGCTAGAAAATGTTAGCTAAGTAGCATGGTTAGCATTGCTAGCACTGCTATAAAACATTAGCTAAGTAGCATGGTTAGCATAGTTAAAAATCTTAGCATAACTGCTAGCAAACATTAGAGCCATTCCAACGTTCAGTTATCGTCAAATATCTACCTATACACAGCCATTAAACTATTTAAATATCAACGTTGTGCATGCATTACTTGAAAAGAACTAGCTCCAGTTATGCATGAACAGTGAAGGTAACGAACTCTTAAACATATGAAAAATGTGAACTTTGAACAATATGAACTATGAATATTGAACAACTTGAAGCTACATATATCAAGTGTGAACATGTTTAACAAAATATGAGAACTAAACGTGCATTACGAACAGGGACGTGCACAGGAATTTTGAGGGGCATATAGGCCTATGTCATGTAAAAACGTGACATTATTGCAAATTAAATTGAGTTTAGTTTGCATGCATTTTTTTTAAAACTCGTAGGCTACGGCCCGGTTAGGAATGTCCGGTGGTTGGGGACCGCTGTTCTAAAGAATGTTTGATTCAAGTTCAGTGTGTGCTGTTGTAGAACTATTTGTTTCTCACCAAAAGCCTAGGCTACGTAGGCTAAAGAGTCACATCGTGGCTGTGCGTCGGGGTCCGGTTCGCCCTGTTGGGACTTATTTTCCCAATAATGACCGGCGTTCTATACATTATCCCTTATGTGTGGAACTTTGGAGTGTTAACTGTTATTGTGGAACTTTGGAGTGTTAAGTAAGGGATAACGGCCGCCAAGGTGTCCTGTTATACGGAATTAATAGACGAGGGCGAGGGGCAAAAAACTCCCCGACGCAGAGCTCAGCCTCCGCCAAGTCCATTAATTCTGTATAACTGGACACACCTCGAAGGCCGTTATCCCGCTTATCACCCGTTTGCCACTGTAAGTCAAGGGAAACACGCGGTTCCGTTTAAAAAGCTCACTAGTTCAGCTTGTTGTACAACTTTCAATAGCATGGACAGTTAGCTTGTTTACAGTTGATTCCATTGTTGCGAAGCCTGCAACCAAAGATTCTAGAGCGCTGCAACTGTCGTCCTACTATGGTTGTTATAGTTACCATTCATAAGCATTGATCTGGAACGGTGTCCTGTTATTCACAATTAATAGCCACCCCACCAGCCAATCAGAAAAGAGTATTTCTTCTGATAACCAGAGCCATATAAAGGTAGAGTTGCGACAATTGGTGTTCAAAATTCGTTAAGGTCACGTGGTTCATGTAAACTTCAAAAAGTTCCCGGAAGTGATTGACAATGGATTAGAATGCATTAAATAAGCTACTGTTCAATGAGAGACAGAGCCACAATGTTGGGTAATTGACAGACAATAAATGCATTGATATACAAAATGTATAACACAGTGTAATTATTGTGTAAACTGTGTAGTTATCCTACCATTACAACAATATTAAATTAAATTCCAGACCGTAGCCTGCTAAATATCGGAAGGTGACCTTTTTCTCTCCCTTTTACGTAGGCCCTATGTGTCACTTATTCATTTCTGTACAAAACCAAGACGAGAGATTCTTTAGAAAACGCAATAGCACCCACCCCATAAGTGTAGCCTAGGCCTATCTAAATTATCGTTATAAAAAAAATGACCTAGTACGTGACTCAAGAGCTGTAAACAGTGTTTTTGAGACTGCGTGTAGCCTACAAAATCGCATGGAGATTTTAATTTTGCAACGAGAAACTGTAACACAGCTAGTCTAAGTCTAACATTAACTTGTTTGAGTTTTCTCCCCAAAGTTTTCTCTGGTAGTTCTTCACTGATCTGAGACAATGAGCGAACTACCTTAAGTAGCTAGCGTCTCAGGAGAATAAAAAAAAAAGTTTTCTAACATCTCTCCAGTGTATTTACCATACCATCATCACAACATTTAGCTTTCCAAAAATAGGAGATTTTTTTTTGGGGAGGGGGGGTTTATACCGGATCTGTGTTTGCATATTTAATACGTTTCATTCACGTGTTTCAACACTGCATTTCGGTCGTTGCTTTTACCTTACCATTACCTTACGCATGCCAGTTATGTATCCACCAGCTGCCTGCCTGCAGCCTACTTCCAAAACTCCAAAGCTGCTTACTGTCAGATTTGGTTCCGAGGGCACAAGTTCAGTGTATCAACAACACTCAATAACAGTTTATGTGATGTGTTAATCAATTAAATTCCCAACAATTTCACAACAGCTAGTTCTGAAGTAGGCCTGTCAAACTTGATTCCTTTTAAGGATCCGGGTTATTCTGAGTCACTCACTAAACTGATCCGGGTTGAATGAGTCACTTGAGTCAGTTTTGTTAAATCACAAAGAAATTCAGTCCTACGTTCAAGCAGTGCAGTGGGGTGCTTCATTTCGTTAAGTGCCTTCTTGGATGTGGATCCTCCATGATTTGAAACCAGGTTTTTGCAGTACTTGCATTTAGCCTTTAGAGTTTTGCTCTCCTGGTCAAAGTGCATCCAAACATTGTTCATCTTTTTGGTGCTCATGTTCAGAAACTTTGATCTTATTGACAGAGAGGGTAGCCTATATTATAATAATTAATTATTTGTTGTTGTTTTGTTAACATTAGAAAAGTTTGCCTAGGTCTAATGCTACTCTGCTACAATGTTTATTACCACTACTATATAGGCTACTAATAGTAGGCTACTAGGAATCTATTCTAATACGTATTATAGGCTGCTAATACTAGGCAACTAATATTACTATTAATCATAGCTATACTGTTAGGTAGCCTAATATAATATAATATAATATAATATAATATAAAATAGCCTAATATAATCGCATCAAAACCTCCACCCACTCACGGGAAAGAAAGCAGTTTGAGCCAGACTGTTTATTTATTGTCTTAACCTAGCCTAAGCAATTGACTTTCACAGACATAGAAACAGGAACGTAGAAATGCCCTGCAGTGAATAAATTATTATTGTTGTTATTATTATTATTATTATTATTATTATTACTACTACTACTATTCTCATTAGGCCTATCATTATTATCACCTTGACACGAGTAGAAATTAGGCTACTCGCTCGTCTACAGATCCACTCATGACAATGTAGCCGGCTGATTCGACTGACTCGCACTCATAACAACATAACATAACCGGTCCGCCCGGCTGATCCAAATGACCCAGGTAGGCTAGCCTACTCAAGCAACTCCATACAGAGCTTGCAATGTTTCAGACTGTCTTCACGACCTAATTGCATTTTAAAGTAGGCTATGCGTGCAGAACATATGTTTTGTTTTTCAATTTGTTTTTCACCTTGACGAGGAGTTACTCGCTGCTCTAAAGATCCACTCATGACAACGTAACCGGCCTGCCCGGCTGATTCAACTGACCCGGGTAGATACTCAAGCAGCTCCATGAGCGTGCAGTTCGGACTGTCTGCACGACCTAATTGCATTTTAATATGCTACATCTATACACCAAAACTAATTATGTCTAGGCTACATGCAGAACATTGAATGTTATTTCAGAAGTGAAAGAATGGCGTTTGTTGTGGAATTGCTTTTCACCTCGAGGAGGAGCTAGCCTACTCGCTCTCGCAGATCCACTCATGACAACGTAGCCGGCTGATTCGACTGACTCGTACTCAACGTAGCCTAACCGGCCGGCTGATCCGACTAACCCGGATTGCTACTCAGCCGCTCCAATCTGAGTCCCATGGTCTGCGAGTCTGCAATGTTTCCGGCTCTGCGGGAAGTTAACCAGTTATCTCGGACTGCCTGCTCACTCAGTTGCTTGAGTTGATTTGTGGAATTGTGGTGGTTGCCTACGAAATTGTTACATTTTTGGCAGCTATGATGGCTAGGGCTAAGAGGCTAGCTAATGTTGCAAGAGGTTTGTGTGTGGCGCTGTTTATCGTTTTAGATTGAATTGTAGTAGGACTCAACTGATCCGAGTTAATGATACTAGAGACTCGCGACTCGTGGGTTAATTTAAAGACACGGGTGAAAGATCCGAGTGAGTCACGACTCAAACACCTTTATTCTGGAGTAGGCCATTCAACTAGCCCGCTTCCTTACGACGAGACTCAGGCTGTGCAGTCGGCACCCGCTTCCTTATTTGGGTTTTGAATTGCATGTTAAGTTAACCGTAGCATTACCTACACAGTAACTCCATGGTAATGCGATGCGAGTGATCATAATAACATATAAAACGTGATATAGTCCTTGATAAATAACCAGGCTATGAACTCATAAACAACAGCATTTTCTCACCGTTTGTCATTCACCGTGCTGCGAATACAGCATTAAGATGCTAGGCTAAAGAGCTTGAGATTCAAAGAACCTGCATGGTTGTGCTCATCCTGTCAGAAAATAGCAATTTGATCAGTGATCATGCATATCAGCGCAAGCTTGGTTTGAAACTGGTTTCTGGGGATGGGGTTTACACGATCCTTCACTGGGCTAGTGCCTGCTGTGTTAATATGACCGTGCTGATGCTAACAGCTGCAGCTCCCTCAAATCTATATAGGTTCTCATGCATATTAGGCTAGCTTTTGCCAATGAAAATTAATGCAACATAAAAAAAAACAATAGGCTACTGCTCCTAACTGAAGAAACGTTTACGTTACTGTAAGGAAATTATTATTATCATTGTATAACAATTTGTGTAAGCAGAAATATTGTTGTGCTGAGTTCTAAGAACAGAGAGTTCAAGTTAAATGTTGTTGTGCTGAGTTCTAAGAACAGAGAGTACAAGTTACTGTAGGTGTGCACCCAGACAGACAGGAACTGCACCCTGTCTGTGTGTGTGTGTGGGTGAGATAAGAGTATGTCACAATGAAGTCGCTATGTCTTGCTTCCTATTTTCTGTGTGCATCTGTACAATAAAAGACACAGCTTTTGGGCTGCAGAGTCAGAGACTGATGGTGTGAGGAATTCTTCCTTACATTAGCAGGCTCTCCTCTTGGTACCAGAGGTTGTGGGCAAAGCCATACTACGTGTTGTGGTTCTTGTCTGAGTGCCGGTCAAAGTGACCGGCAGAGGTTTCGTTTTCCGGACATTTTGATGATATGCCGGTCAAATGTCCTATTATCGCTTCTTAATTACCTAGTCAAGTTGAGGAAAACTGGAGACAGGCTATGTAGCTTAAAGAATGACATAATCAGGCTGAATAGAATGCAACACGTCCATAGCCTAAAGTAAACATGCCTAACAAGATCTAGCCAGTAGGCCTATCTATGTTTTCATGGACAGCAAGAGTCCGCTTCGTTCATTGTTTTAAAAAGGCTACGTTGTTTGTTGCTGTTCCACTGTTTAACTTGCACAGATGCGCACACACAAGAATGAGCGCTCACACCACTACCCCCTAAGGCTATGTCTCTTTATTTGATAACAATAAATTAAGAAATATTTCCTATTCTGGGAAATGTATAGTTTCTTTTTCTTTCGGTCCGCGGCTCAATGATCATAGACAGAGAAGGCATAGGCCTACTGGCTGTATGCTTTGGGTACAGAATACAGTTGCATGTCCAGTGTACACGGATAATGACTGTCTTGGAGCGGCCGCAACTCCACTTCCAACGTCATGATTCCGATAGATATGCCCGACACTTATGCTTTTTATCTGGTGGTGGTGGAGTTGACTGGACATCTGAGGCTTCATACGTTACCAATTTATCATCATCCATCGCGTCTGGCCTCTGAAAAAACTTTTAAGGCTAGTCTGCCTGGGCCTGGCCATGTTTGAACCGCCTCACTCATTTGTTCGTTGTTTAATATGGACGTTTTAAGCGTGCGCTTCCTATTTGAAATGTTTCCTATTTGAAATGCAGCATAGGCTATGCGTGTTGTTTAATAGCTTTCAAACGGTAGAGCCTATAGGCCTACATTTAAAAACATTGCCAGGACGTATTGCTTTAATATAGGCTTACATTTTAAGGCTTATTCTCAAATTCAAAGATTGCGTTAGGGGGACGGGATTATTAGCCAATTTCAATCGGACAATTTGACCGGAGAGATTTAATTTGGTCGGACATTTCATTTTTTTTCCGGCCCATGTCCGGTAATTACCGGACAACGGAAACCCTGGTTCTTGTATCTGTTGGGGTTAAATTCCCTGACAGTTACCAACAATGTTAACAACAAACTCAGCATCACTGCTGCAAACAAAGTTGGCTATATGCTTCGCCATATAACAAACCAGCTAGCCTTGTGATAACAAAATATTTACCTTTTGTTTAGTCCACTGAAAGTTATCCACATATCAAACGATTAAATACACAGTTATGGAGGAATTGTTTTGGGGAAGCAGTTACACTATATCCCACTTTTGCTACCTTTAAGCCACTTAAATCCATAGCCTAGATGAGCATTGCGCATATGTTACAACTTGACGTGATGGTGAAGCTAAATGCCCAAGAAACGTAACGTCATAAAAAGTTCTAGGCCTACTAAACGCAAAAACTTAATGACCGCTTGTTCGTGGTGGTGTAGTGCTGCCTAATTGAAATGGGATAGGCAAGGGGTATCTATTCGGCTATTACGTGTGGCACATTTATTGGGCTTTTAGCCTCTTTTAATTTATTTGACTGAGCAACAGAAAAGTCATAGTCGATACATAAATCGTTTATTATTATAATTAGGATATTGATGGCCTACTATTACTTTACTACTATTACTGTTATTATTATTATTATTCGGATGAGGCAAAGGAATGTAAATCTGAGTCTGAAATGTTGGCTACAAACAGTCTATACTGCTGTAACTGCACTGCTGCTATTATTAATTGTTAACTTCCGGGAACTATTTGAGGCTTCCATTAGCTGCCATTGTTGGAAAAAAATGGAACATTAGCGTCAATGGAGTTGTCGCAACTCTACCTTTATATGGCTCTGCTGTTAACTGTTGTTATTACACGGCTCTTCATAATGCTGCAGAATGCTCCATTCACTTGAATGGGCCTTCCTAATGTTCGGCGGTCTGCTAATTCTCAATAACAGACCGTTGCTAAGTATAACAGTTCGCTGTCAAGGAAAATGAGCTTTGTGCTTCTATTTCACGTCTTTCATACTGGAACTTCATTCAAAAGTGAAAGCAGACGGTTGATCAACTGTGTTCTAAAGAATGTTTGATTCAAGTTCAGTGTGTGCTGTTGTAGAACTATTTGTTTCTCAACAAAAGCCACGATGAAATGGTAACAAATAGGCTATAGCCTACGTAGGCTAAAGAGTCACATCGTGGCTGCGCGTCGGGGTCCGGTTCGCCCTGTCGGGACTTATTTTCCCAATAATGACCTGCGTTCTATACATTATCCCTTATGTGTGGAACTTTGGAGTGTTAACTGTTAGTGTGGAACTTTGGAGTGTTAACTGTTAGTTTGGAACTTTGGAGTGATAACTGTTAGTATGGAACTTTGTGTGTGCGTGTTAACTATGTGTGTAATTTTGGAGTGATAACTGTATGTGTGTAATTTTGTGATAACTGGAGTGATAACTGTTAGTTTGATCTCTACTGGTTTCAATCACTAGTGCCCACCTCAGTCCAGATCATATACTCTTGTTCGGATATGAAGGCGGGGATGCTGTGTTTAATCCCTGGTTCTACAGGGACCGTGGAGATGAATATCTGCTTATGGTCAACTGTTCAGAGCCAGGGGAACCACACCCAGACAGTCTCTTCATAATGTGCAATCTCACGCTGTCCCAGAGTGGAGAGAGGGGGGGGGGTAGGGTGTGTGTGTGTGTGTGTGTGTGTGTGTATGTGTGTAGGGAGATGGTGTGTGTGTGTGTGTATATTAGGGAGAGAATGTGTGTGTGTGTAAAGGAGGAAGGAATAGGATTAGTGTGTGTGTTAGGGAGATCGTTCTTTGACCGGACATTGACTTACTATCTTACACACACACACACATTCCCAAATGCTCAGGTTTCCAGATGGAAAATGTTTATTTTTAGGCATCAATAAATGTAGTGTTGTGCTCCTCTGATCTGTAATCCGACACCGATTCAAATGAGCCCCAACCCATGTAGAAGGGCCGGGCAAAGCCTCTAGACCTGCTGATGAGGAACACTGTTGCCATAGCGTTAATAAACGAGACAGGTTCAGGTTCTGTCAGGTTGGTGTTAAAAACACTGTAGGCTTAGAGTTAGTGTTAATATGCAGGCTTAGAGTTAAAACATGTAGAGTTGGTGTTAATATGCAGGCTTAGAGATAAAACACACTGACATAATGTTGATACATGCTGTATGTTTAGAGTTAAAACACATGGGGATAGTGTTAATACATGCTGTAGACCTAGAGTTAAAACACACCAGGAGAGTGTTAGGCTTAGTGTTGATGTGTGTATATATATATATATATATATATCAGGGTTCTTAGTGTTGATGTATATCAGGGTTCTTAGTGTTGATGTATATATATCAGGGTTCTTAATGTTGATGTATATATATCAGGGTTCTTAGTGTTGATGTGTATATATATCAGGGTTCTTAGTGTTAATGTATATATATAGCAGGGTTCTTAGTGTTAATGTATATATATAGCAGGGTTCTTAGTGTTAATGTATATATAGCAGGGTTCTTAGTGTTGATGTGTATATATAGCAGGGTTTCTGTTAACACATTCTGGTAGGCCTACTGCGGTTTTAAAACACCATATTGTATTTAAACAAACTCATTTAGTATTTAAACAAACTGAATGTTTAGTGGACGGATTTATTAAACGGATTTAATAGCAATTTTAGCCAGACGTCTTCTATGCAATGCTTCTATGTGGCAACAACAATCCTTCAACAATCGTGAATATTTAGTTAAATGCACATGCAGAGGAGGGGCAGCGGGCTACGAGAGAGAGCGGGGCGGGGCAAGGAAAGGCTGCGTGCGTAAAAAGCGCAGCTCAATGGCAATGCAAGGATTTGACCTCATATTTAATTTAAATTAAATTAAATTAAACATAGAATATTAATATGTGGCGGCCTATTTTGATTTAATGGCGCACCGCCACAGATTAGTCAATGTATGGGAAACACTGGATGTAGTCACTATTCTACTGTGTGTGTCCTTTTAAAATTGCAAATTGAATATGTGGGTTCAATTCCCGGCTTCCACCGTTGAGCCCTTGAGCAAAGTGCTTAACTCCCAGTTTCTCTGACCACAATGGCTCTGCTAATATAGTTGACAAATGAAAGTCACTTTAGATGAAAGTGTCTTCTAAATCTATACATGTAAATGTAGTGTATGTTAGGTATGTGTATGTTAGTCTCTATAGGGAGAGATCAGTATAGTTTGACTTCTATTGAGGTTGAGGACGTGCTTAGGACATGTCAGGCTCTGTGTCTATCATCACGTTAAGTTCAGTACAACACCGTTTCAGGCTCTGTGTCCATCACATTAAGTTCAGTACAACACCATTAAGACACAGAGCCTGAAACGGTGTTGTACTGAACTTATCATCACGTTAAGTTCAGTACAACACCACTTGAGTTGGACATAGTCAAGCGGATTTCTGAGGACAAGTGTCATGGCGACGGCCATTGTTGGCTCATGAGCGTTGTTGACGGTCCGTGACCAGTTCTCCTCTCCTCATTCAGGGAAGAGGCCACGTTACAATGTTACAGAGAAGCAGAGCTGTAGAAAAAGCTCGGTGTGTGTGGGGGGGGGGGGGGGGATGCTGCATTTCAGAAGATCAATGTCTACTCTAGGAAATTTCATTTATTTTTGATCATGGTTCATCTTTCCTGTAGCTCAACAAACCAGAGAACAGGTGTGTGTGTCTGTGTGTGTGTGTGTGTGTGCGCTTTTCAGCTGTTGTGCCAAGTGTGATGTCACTGTCCTATTTGTAGTTTGCCACCTATCTGATTTATGACTCAGCAAGTCTCCTATTTTAACTAGAGCTGACACACACATATGCTCTCTCTCTCTCTCATATTCATATATATATATATATATATATATATATATATAACTTGAGCACATACACAGACAGACACATCAAAAGAATCTTGAATATGACTTTAAAAATACCCAGAAGTTTCACTGCAGAAGTTTCACTGTAGAAGTTCCACTTAGGCGCTCATAATATCCAAAGATATTACATTTGACGCAGTTCCGCGAACACGGCAGCAAGATGAGAGCTCTGCTCGGAGAACGGCTCTGCCTGGCCCTCTCCCGCTGATATCTCTGAGAGATATGCATGGCGACGGCTAATCGATTCTAAATACCCCTGTTCTGCCCCAGAGCTGTGGAGATATGCATGGCGACGGCTAGTCGATTCTAAATACCCATGTTCTGCCCCAGAGCTGTGGAGGTGCTGGAGAGACTCCGCTAACTGGGACCAAACCGCGGGAACCGCGTCTGCAGCTCTGACACGCAGCCTTTACGCAACATGTGTCTCTCTGTTAGCTGCAGCTTCCACATCTGCTCTGCCAACACACACACTCCCACGCGCCAATATGCCACACTCGGGCATCTCACGTGTGTGTGTGTGTGTGATGACTGCTTCAGTCTTCTCTTTAAACCCACTACTTCATGAAATCCAAGCATCCTTAGGGCTGTGTAAGTTCACGCAAGGATGCGGGTTGTATGTGTGTGTGTGTGTGTGCAGCAGGCCTGGCAAGCTGCTGCTTTGTTTTGCTTTGGTATTGATATAGTTATTGCTGCTTGCCAACATTGCAGTGGCGTCCGCTGGCTAGAGGCACTGGAGAGGCTTAGGAGCTTAGTGTGTGTGTGTGTGTGTGTGTGTGTGTGTGTGTGTGTGTGTGTGTGTGTGTGTGAGGGGCTCGCTCGGCCAATCCGCTGATAATTGCGTGCTGGAGGAGCGGATTTAGACGCTAATGCCCTCCTGAAAACATCACACAGACAAAGAGAGGGAGATGGAAAGAGGGATGGAGAGAGAGAGGGGGGGGAGAGGGATGGAGAGAGAGAGGGGGAAGAGGGATGGAGAGAGAGAGAGGGGGGAGGGATGGAGAGAGAGAGGGGGGGGAGAGAGGGATGGAGAGAGCGAGAGAGGGGGGGAGAGAGGGATGGAGAGAGAGGGGAAGGGAGGGAGGGAGAGAGAGAGAGAGGGGGGGAGAGAGAGAGATGGAGAGAGAGAGGGGGGGGAGAGAGGGATGGAGAGAGAGGGGAAGGGAGGGAGGGAGCGAGGGGAAGGGGGCGAGAGTGCTGACGCACCACTCTCTTTTGCTCTGTCTTAGAGGCTTGCATTAATACACACACACACACACACACACACACACACACACAAAGATGTTGACCTGTTTTGCATATATAGACAGATGCACTCTGGCATACAGCTAGTAGCAGATCCACACATCCACATGCAAGTGTGTTCGCATTTGTGCTGCATCAGAGGAACCCCAAACGGTGTGTGTGTGTGTGTGTGTGTGTACATTCCGGCCCCTTAGTCAGCATATTTGATGAGAAAAGAACTGTGTTCCATCTGAACTGTGTGTTCCATCTAAACTGTGTGTGTTCTATCTGAACTGTGTGTAACTGCGGAATATGTTGTGTCCACCAGCCTTCACTGACCTGAACTGTAAGTGCTTGATCTAGTGTGTGTGTGTGTGTGTGTAATTGCCTGAACTGATGCTGAGCAGCCCCTGATTCATACTCATTTAGTGTTTAGTGTAGGCACAGGGGAATGTCCACCCACACACACACACACACACACACACACACACGCTCAGACGCTCACTCATCCCACAAGCCGTGTTGTATGAGCGTCATACTGCTGGCCATGGTGGAGCTGTAGGGCCCCCTGGTGGCCACTCGGTAGACATGCACTGAACAGATGCTCAGCCTGCAGCGCTGGTTTTAGTGGATGGAATCTTGAAATCTTCTGGCTGCTTCTTCTTATTATAACCTTTTCTTTTTACCTTTTCAAAAATGAATGGGGCTCTAACTACCTAACGTACAGACATGTTGAAATAGCCATTGTGTAGGTCTGGAATTGGGCAAGAGAGTTATCATTTCAGATTTTTTGAAAAGTTTATACTTTTTGAGAAATAGGGGGTTAAAAATGTTAAACATATTTTTCTCTCTATGACATCACAAAGGGGGCTCATTGAGAAGGGTCGTAAAGTAATCAGATGCGGGTCCGCCTGCAACATCAGCTTCTAAGCATACAATCTCGTATTTAGTCTGACTAAAGCGCATTTCTTCACCTGCAACGTCAGCTTCTAAGCATACAATCTCGTATTTAGTCTGACTATAACGCATTTCTTCATCTCGTATTTAGTCTGACTATAACGCATTATCATCGTATTTAGTCTGACTATAACGCATTATCATCGTATTTAGTCTGACTATAACGCATCGTATTTAGTCTATAACGCATTATCATCGTATTTAGTCTGACTATAACGCATCGTATTTAGTCTGACTATAACGCATTATCATCGTATTAAGTCTGACTATAACGCATCGTATTTAGTCTGACTATAACGCATCGTATTTAGTCTGACTATAACGCATTATCATCGTATTAAGTCTGACTATAACGCATTATCATCGTATTTTGTCTGACTATAATGCATCGTATTTAGTCTGACTATAACGCATTATCATCGTATTTAGTCTGACTATAACGCATTGTATTTAGTCTGACTATAACGCATTATCATCGTATTTAGTCTGACTATAACGCATCGTATTTAGTCTGACTATAACGCATTATCATCGTATTTAGTCTGACTATAACGCATCGTATTTAGTCTGACTATAACGCATTATCATCGTATTTAGTCTGACTATAACGTATTTCTTCACTTCCATCATCCTCTGTCTGCAGGTCAGCATACTGTGAAATCACATGACCTTCAGTCCAGTCCCAGCCTGCACAGGTGAGATGTGTGTGTGTGTGTGTGTTTATTCTCACTGTTCTGCTCTGCTGTGTGTTTGTGTGTGTGTGTGTGTGTGTTTATTCTCACTGTTCTGCTCTGCTGTGTGTGTGTGTGTGTGTGTGTGTGTGTGTGTGTGTGTGTGTGTGTGTGTGTGTGTGTGTGTGTGTGTGTGTTTATTCTCACTGTTCTGCTCTGCTGTGTGTGTGTGTGTGTGTGTGTGTGTGTGTGTATTCTCACTGTTCTGCTCTGCTGTGTGTGTATGTGTTTATTCTCACTGTTCTGCTCTGCTGTGTGTGTGTGTGTGTGTGTGTGTGTGTGTGTGTGTGTGTTCGTGTGTTCTCACTGTTCTGCTCTGCTGTGTGTGTGTGTGTGTCCTTCCCCAGGCAGCGAGCGTTCCGGTACACCCCCCGAGGTGCAGAGCTGGAGGGGGAGGTGCTGCCTCTGCCCAAGACCAGCAGCTCCGAGTGCAACAGTTCCGACGAGCTGACCGGTCCCTCCTCCGAGCTGGATGACGCACTGCTGCGCTACGACGACGTCCTGCATCGCTACGGCAACGATGACGCGGTTCCCCTCGTCCAGCGACACGCCTCCTCCTCTTCCTCCTCCTCCTCCTCACACCACTCCCCGGCCCCGCCTCCTACTCAACCTAAGCCACTCCCCCTCTCCCCACGATTGGACAGGATCAACCGGAACGGGCGATGGGCGGAGTCTGCGGTGCCGGAGCCACGTCCCCCCTCGTCTGACGGCAGCTGGCGGTCCGGTTCTGGTTCTGACCCGGAGAGGACGGAGCAGTCGGCCAGCGACGGGGACGAGGAGCGGCAGGACGCCTCACCACACACACACCCTCACACACGCGGCCATGCGGCCGCCCCAGACCCCGCCCCCCCCACGGCCCAGCCCACCACCTACTTCTCCGTGGATACGTGCATGACGGACACCTACCGCGCCAAATACCACAAGTGCAGGCCGGCCCTCTACATGATGGCCGACGCCCAGGGGGAGGAGCCAAGCTCGTCAGGGGAGAGTGACCACGGGGAGGAGGCAAGCCCCACCCCCTCAGAGACGCAGCCGTCTGACTCTGTCAGACCCAAACCTGAAGCAGGTACACACACACACACACACACACACACACACACACACACACACAATGAGGGGCAGCCGTGGCCTACTGGTTAGCGCTTCGGACTTGTAACCGGAGGGTTGCCGGTTTGAACCCCGACCAGTAGGCACGGCTGAAGTGCCCTTGAGCAAGGCACCTAACCCCTCACTGCTCCCCGAGCTGCTGTTGATGCAGGCAGCTCACTGCGCCGGGATTAGTGTGTGCTTCACCTCACTGTGTGTTTACTGTGTGCTGAATGTGTTTCACTAATTTACAGATTGGGATAAATGCAGAGACCAAATTTCCCTTACGGGATCAAAAGAGTATATATGAAGAGTTCAGATGCAAAACCCTCTAAATCCGTCTGACCACTTTTCTTTTAAATGAGCATTTAAATTCAGGCTCCTATAGGTTTTTGCCTATAAATCGATATTTCAGACCAGGAAGATAGTGGTATTTAGTGGGTTTAGAAGTTAAATTATTTGTTTAGCGTATACTATGTGTGAAGAGCATCCCCTCACCATCTTTATCTCATTTTTGACATAGGTGGCATTTAGAGGCTTTTGCATCTGAACCCTTCATATACTTACTATACTTACACACACACACACACACACACACACACACACACACACACACCGGTAAAGCATGTAGGAATCCTCCCATCTCTCTCTCTCTCTTCTCTCCTCTCTGTCTGTGCCAGTAGAACATGTGATGCTGCTCTTCTTTGTGTTCCATTAGAACATGTGATGTTACTGTTTAATGTGTTCTAGTATATGATGCTACTGTTCCATGTGTTCTAGTATATGATGCTACTGTTCCATGTGTTCTAGGCTACACCAGCAACAAGGCAGCGGTGAAGTGGAACCCAGTGTCCTTTAAAGGTCTGGACGAGCATGGCTTCCTGTGAACACACACACACACACAGAGATGATGAATGTGTTACCAGGACATTTGCACAGCGCCAAGGAAGAGATCTTCACACACCGCCTGCGTCACTTTGTCCAGTTCCGTCAGCAGTGAGATTATTTAAGAGCTTGTTGAGATTACGGTGATTGAAACAAATCACAACCAACTTTGAAACGTTACACTCCGCCACGCGAGAACCTAAACCGCTCTGCATCCCCCAAGAACCGCCACACGAGAACCTAAACCGCTCGGCACCCCCCAAGAACCGCCACGCGAGAACCTAAACCGCTCGGCACCCTTCACCCCCACGCTTCGGTTCAGTCCCGTCCTGAAGTCTTTCCTCTCTGTGCAGAAGATGATCTGATTCTAAAGTCTTTCCTCTCTGTGCAGAAGATGATCTAATCTGATTCTAAAGTCTTTCCTCTCTGTGCAGAAGATGATCTGATCCGATTCTAAAGTCTTTCCTCTCTGTGCAGAAGATGATCTGATTCTAAAGTCTTTCCTCTCTGTGCAGAGGATGATCTAATCTGATTCTAAAGTCTTTCCTCTCTGTGCAGAGGATGATCTGATCCGATTCTAAAGTCTTTCCTCTCTGTGCAGAAGATGATCTGATTCTAAAGTCTTTCCTCTCTGTGCAGAGGATGATCTAATCTGATTCTAAAGTCTTTCCTCTCTGTGCAGAGGATGATCTGATCTGATTCTAAAGTCTTTCCTCTCTCTGCAGAAGATGATCTGATTCTAAAGTTTTTTCTGATCTGTAAATGATCTAGGCATGTCTGATCTTTTAAACTCTAGGCATGTCTGATTACCTTTGAACTCTAGAGGTGTCCGTCTCTTTTGGGACAGGTGTACATTTGTAGGGTCTGTCCCTCGGCTAGTTGGACTTTTGCTGTATATGTGGCATATTTTATTTTTGTTCAGTATGTTTTGTATGTAGCCCCAAATGACACTGGACAGTGCCTTATTTTCTATGGAAAGATGATTTAAAATAGGTGTTACCATTTGTAAAAATGTGTACCTTTTTAGATGTTTTTGTATGACTAATTTCATTTTTATTGATCAACAGCTGTTTAATAAAATATTTTATGTAATCATACATATGGTTTCATGTTATTTGGCAAAAATAAGTCAGTCAAACTGACCTTTTTCTATGATGCTGGGGGGGGTCACATGACATTGATGTGTAGGGGGCCCAGGCCCAGGCCCAGGCCCAGGCCCACCCCCATGTGTTTATGGCACAGCAGCACCATCTTGAGGTGAAGAATGAGGAAATCAATCAGCCATCACAGGAGGGGTTGGGGGATGATGAGGTGTCCAGGTGGAATGAGCCAGGTTGGCCAATGAGCCTGGACACCAGGGAGCCCCTAGTCTCTGAGACGGGCTGTTCTATGACCTCTCATTGCAAGTGACCAGTGAGTCAGGAGCAGGTTTAACGTCTCTTCCGAAGGACGGCGTCTCCTACAGCACAGTCCCTGTCACTGTACCGGGGCATCGGGATTGTCTGACCAGAGGGAGGGAAGACTGCCCCCTACTGGCTCCACAACACCACTTCCAGCATCCACTGGGTTTCCCCAGGAGGTCTCCCATCCAGGTGCTGCCCACGCTCTCACCTGCTTAGCTTTAGTCCCTGTGCAGAGACTGGGTATCCACTGGGCCAGCTGCTGGCTGAGGTGTCAAGGCCATATAGTAGTAATGAGTTGGTCTTCATCAATGCTGATGCAGTGTGATCAGAGCACACACACAGCGCTCATACGCACACAGACACACAGAGCGCTTACACACACACACACACAGCGCTCATATACACACACACACACACACACACACACACACAAAGAGCGCTTACACACACACACACACACACTGTGATCAGAGCACACACACACACAGCGCTCATACACACACACACACAGCGCTCATACACACACACACACACTCACACTGTGTGATCAGAGTGAATGCAGCACACACACTAATTTCAATCTCCAAACAAATATACATTTTAAAAGATTTTTTATTTTAAAATGGCTTAAATTAGGAGAGTACATTTGAAATGTTTTACCATGAAATCTTTTATATCTTTTAAAAACAATAACAGTATTAAAATGTATAAAATATAAAACATTAAGAATGGAAGGCATTCCACTGCCACAGTCCCAGGTCCCGGCCCAAAGATAGCTAATTCACAGTAACAAAGGAGGCCGCTGGCTGAGAGTGTGTGTGTGTGTGTGTGTGTGTGTGTGTGTGGTCTGTAACAAAAGAAGCAGTGGCAGAAACAGTGTTCTTTTCAGGGTTCAGTCCAGACGACAGATATGAAACATCCATCTACACACACAGAGCCGCACACCAACACAGACATCTACACACACAGAGCCGCACACCAACACAGACATCTACACACGTATACACAGAGCCACACACCAACACAGACATCTACACACGTATACACAGAGCCGCACACCAACACAGACATCTACACACGTATACACAGAGCCGCACACCAACACAGACATCTACACACGTATACACAGAGCCGCACACCAACACAGACATCTACACAGTTCTACACAGAGTTCTGTACAGCGAAGTGTGTGTGCGGTGTTTGGCCTCATGGACCCATGAAACACACACTGGAGATAACACACACTGGAGATAACACACACTGGGGATAACACACACTGGAGATAACACACACTGGGGATAACACACACTGGAGATAACACACACTGGAGATAACACACACTGGAGATAACACACACTGGAGATAACACACACTGGAGATAACACACACTGGGTGTAACACACACTGGGGATAATAAATATGCACCAGACACACTCACACAGGAGTTGTTTTTGTAAAGCAGTTCAAGTGTCCCATTTAAAACAAACCAGTAAATGCAGTTTTCTCACACATTTTCTGCTTTGAAATGATTGATGGAAGGTGGTAGGACGTGGGAGGTTGAATTCAAATGTATTCATTTCTATGGTTGATAAATGTTGTGTAACAATTTGGACACAGGATGGACATTATATTGGCTGTCCAGTCCTTTGGGAACTCTGTGATAGGTGAGTTTAGAGAGTCCTGTAGTGGAACATGAGAGTGAGACAGGAGAGTTTACAGTCCTGTAGTGGAACATGAGAGTGAGACAGGAGAGTTTAGAGTCCTGTAGTGGAACATGAGAGTGAGACAGGAGAGTTTAGAGTCCTGTAGTCATATGAGAGTGAGACAGGAGAGTTTAGAGAGTTAACGGTCACGTAGCGGTGTGTTGTTAACGGTCACGTAGCGGTGTGTTGTCCTATGTGATGTTGAGGTCACATTCTGAGGTAAGATCCAGGGTGGTCACCTTCAGTAAGACCCAGGTAAGACCCAGGGTGGTCACCTTCAGTAACCGCTGCGGAGTAAATGCCAGTGAGTGTGTTGTGTGTGTGTGTGTGTGGTCATCGGGGTCAGAGGTCGCTGGGCTCACGTTCTGATGAGTGTGTTCTGTGCGTGTGTGGTCATCGGGGTCAGAGGTCGCTGGGCTCACGTTCTGATGAGTGTGTTGTGTGTGTGTGTGTGGTCATCAGGGTCAGAGGTCGCTGGGCTCACGTTCTGATGAGTGTGTTCTGTGCGTGTGTGGTCATCGGAGAGAGGTCGCTGGGCTCACGTTCTGATGTAACAGATGTAGCGGTGACCTTTGCCCTTCTTGCAGTCACGGATGTGCCACTTGCTCCGCCTCCAGACCAGCACGCACTTCCTGTTTCCCTCCCTGCTCCTGGGCGGGCTCCGCCTCCAGTTGGTGTAGCTGACCGGCTCGCCGCCCACCCACTCCCAGCGGCCCCTGCTCTCGCGGTCGTTAAGGCCTGGGGGCACGAGAGGTCATGGGTCAAAGGTCAGAGGTGAAGCTCATAGCTCATATATAAACAGTTTAAGGAGGTTTGACTCCACATGTACTGTATTTGAGAGCTTGTGTGTGTGTGTGTGTGTGTGTGTGTGTGTGTGTGTGTGTGTGAGTGATAGTGTGTCTGTAACGTCATTGTCTTGTTGCTGTGTGTTGTCCAAGCTAGCAAACTAGTTTCCCTTCTGGGGATTGATCAATCAATCACTCAATCAATCAAATTCAGCAAGTGGGGGGTGTGTGTGAGTAAATGCTATCCACTTTTGAAGATCAATAATTAAGTGTGTGTGTGTGTGTGATGTCATAATGTTTTAAGATCTGTGCGTGTATATGAGTGAGTGATGTCATGTTTACCGATCCAGAAAGGCTTCCGACCACTGAAGTCCCAGAGCCAGTTCATGTCAGCCTTCGAGAGCACGCTCACCAGGTTCCCATGGAAACTGCACCGTTTCAAAAATCACACACAGGAAATAAAGTTTGCACTCAGGAAAGGTTACGGAGCCAATGGGAGTCCTCTCCCTTTTATTGATACCACTTTGGATATAAGTGTGTCAGCGTTCAGACATCTACACGCTTCAACCCGTGGGGTTGGGGTCAGTGCATTTTCTGTGTGTGTGTGTGTTTGTGTGTCTGTGTGTTTGTGTGTCTGTGTGTTTGTGTGTGTTTGCGTGCGTGCGTGCGTGTGTGTGTGTGTGTGTCTGCGTGCGTGCGTGCGTGTGCGTGTGTCTGCGTGTTTGTGTTTGCGTGCGTGTGTGTGTGTGTACCTCTCTCTGCATGCGCGTGCGGCTGAACTCCATGTGTCCTTCTTGTCGCTGCTCAGAAGGTAACAGTGACCGCCATGATGTGTCCAGCCCTGAGGACACTTCTGAGCATTCACCACCTACACACACACACAGACGCACACACACACGCAGATATATGAACATACATGTGTGCACACAAGCACAAGTGGACACATCCACACACACGCACACACACACACACACACACACACACACACAGATATATGAACATACAAATGTTTGCGCATGCATACACACACGAACACATACGCATGCGTGCATATACACACACATGCAAACACAGACGTGCACACATAGGTATATGAGCATACACATGTTTGCACACAAACACACACACACACACACGTATATTAATATACACATGTACACACACACACACACACATACACACACATGTATATGAATATACACATGTGCACACACACATACACACACACACACACAGGTATATGAACATACGCATGCGGGCACACACACACACACGCACATATATGAACATAGTCAAGTACATGTATGATGACCTCATCAGTAGGCGCCCAGGGTTTCCATGCCACCCCGTTGCAGCGTGAGAGTTGTCCTGTCGTCTCATTGAGGTGGAGAAAGCCCATCAGCTCTGGGGTGCAGGCTTTAGGACCCTGAGACGCAGAGTTGACATTAACACACAATATTAACACACATTAACACACACGATCAGCTCCAGCGTGCAGGCTTTAGGACCCTGAGACGCAGAGTTAACATTAACACACAGCATTAGCACAGTTACATTAACACACATTATTAACACAGTTACATTAACACACAACATTAACACACAGCATTAGCACAGTTACATTAACACACATCATTAGCACAGTTACATTAACACACAACATTAACACAGAGAGTCACATTAACACACAACATTAACACAGAGAGTCACATTAACACAGAGAGTCACATTAACACACAACATTAACACAGAGAGTCACATTAACACAGAGAGTCACATTAACACACAACATTAACACAGAGAGTCACATTAACACACAACATTAACACAGAGAGTCACATTAACACACAACATTAACACAGAGAGTCACATTAACACAGAGAGTCACATTAACGCACAACATTAACACAGAGTCACATTAACGCTAGGGCTGTTCGATCGAATCAGCACTACGTATATCTGGCTAATCGTAAGGCATGTTTGTATTGAATCAGCGCTGTGCAGATCTGGCTAAACGTAAGGCATGTTTGTATTAAATCAGCACTGTGCAGATCTAAACTTAAGGCATGTTTGTATTGAATCAGCGCTGCGCAGATCTAAACTTAAGGCATGTTTGTATTGAATCAGCACTGCGCAGATCTAAACTTAAGGCATGTTTGTATTGAATCAGCACTGCGCAGATCTAAACTTAAGGCATGTTTGTATTGAATCAGCACTGCGCAGATCTAAACTTAAGGCATGTTTGTATTGAATCAGCACTGCGCAGATCTAAACTTAAGGCATGTTTGTATTGAATCAGCACTGCGCAGATCTAAACTTAAGGCATGTTTGTATTAAATCAGCGCTGTGCAGATCTAGACATAAGGCATGTTTGTATTGAATCAGCGCTGTGCAGATCTGGCTAGACGTAAGGCATGTTTGTATTAAATCAGCACTGCGCAGATCTAAACGTAAGGCATGTTTGTATTGAATCAGCGCTGTGCAGATCTAGACGTAAGGCATGTTTGTATTAAATCAGCACTGCGCAGATCTAAACGTAAGGCATGTTTGTATTGAATCAGCGCTGTGCAGATCTAGACGTAAGGCATGTTTGTATTGAATCAGCGCTGTGCAGATCTGGCTAGACGTAAGGCATGTTTGTATTGAAAGATTCAGCCAGATCTGCGCAGCGCTCCAAGATCGAACATGCCCGCTGATTTGACAATACCGGACCAGGAACTATGGAATTGTCTTCCTGCAGATACAGGTCTTGTTATCTCTCTGTACACTTTCAAAGTTTACAATACTAGAGCCCCTTACCACACTACCACAGAAGTGTAGTTATATGTTGAGCATTGTTAGTGGTATAAAATAGCGATGTGGCACCCTGCCCGGTTAGCATCACTGTAAGCCCATTCAGTGATAATGCAAATAAACGGTCTTGCTCAAAACTCCACCAATTAACGTAATTGTGCTCTCAATGAAAAGTTGTTAACTACCATAAATAGACCCTAGGTCAGGGGTCTCAAACTCAAATGAGCTGGGGGCCAATTCTGCCAACGTCATCTGATTGGAGGGCCGGCTATTTCTGAAAATGCAATGTTCTTTTTTTCAAATACCACATAAAACTGCAAACAGAAAGTGCAAGTGTTTTTATCTAGTTTTAGACACCTGTGCTAGCAACCTTAGCTTATAAATAAAATAATGATAAAATAAATATTAATACAAATTATAAAACAAATGAAAAGCATAAAAACAGGTATGTGTGTGTTTCACACCAAATAAAAAATTTTTCCTCTCATAACTTTTTTAAACCTGGCAAACTATAGGCGTCAGGGTTAAGAAAGCAACACCATTGGATTTTTATATCAAAATTTCAAAAGGTGTAGAATTCTGGGGTATTCTTACTGTATTCTGATGTGTTCATATGTTACTTCTGTGTGTAGTATACAACAGGGAGAGGTCCATATTATTGTACATAACTGTGCCTTAGGCCTGTGTACCAGCAGGAAGGTCATACAGGCCGATGTTTAGGAACATCCGAGGAACATCGGTGATAACATGGGCCGAGGGAGACAGCTTGTCTGCCTATTCGGGTTAGTATCTCCATCTGGCCAGGGCCGGGTTGTGTACACTGGTTGGCACCTGCCACGTTGGCATGATTGACGTTTGTATGTTTTAGTATAACAGGCTTTGTCTTAGGTTTTGACTTGAAGACGGATCGAGGAAGCAACCCAAGGAGCATCTTCTGTCGGAAGGCTCAGTAGCCGCTTCTAATAACAACCACAACTGTTAGACTCTGCACAGTTTTACTGTTTGAGACTTAGCCTGTGTTCTGTTATTCATTATTGTACCATCTACAATAAATCATCATCTAATCGCCGATCCTGATCCCGCCGTCAAGCTTTATTGACCATCTTCAATACAGACATTAGAACTAAAAACACAACGCAATGACAACAATGACAACAGACATTAGAACTAAAAACACAACGCAATGACAACAATGACAACAGACATTAGAACTAAAACACAACGCAATGACAACAATGACAACAGACATTAGAACTAAAACACAACGCAATGACAACAATGACAACAGACATTAGAACTAAAACACAACGCAATGACAACAATGACAACAGACATTAGAACTAAAACACAACGCAATGACAACAATGACAACAGACATTAGAACTAAAACACAATGCAATGACAACAATGACAACAGACATTAGAACTAAAACACAACGCAATGACAACAATGACAACAGACATTAGAACTAAAACACAACGCAACAACCAGAGAATACAACAAAGGCCATGAAGGCTTGAAAGTGGTCAGAGAGATACATTTATCCATCTAATTTGCCACTGGATGGCAAGCACCTCAAATTATGCAGCTGTCAGTAAATACTGGATGAACATATTTGAGCAGGTTTACTTTCTTTTTTGTCATATTACCCACATTAAAATTAACAGGAAAACACCTAAGATGTATACCAACACCTAAGATGTATATGGTTTCTAAACCACAAGGCCTACAATAAAGTATTCTGGTCAAATCAGTTCCTATCGCGGGTAATCTGAGTACCAGTTCGCATCATATTGCGGGTGACTTTGTAGTTTAGAGCCCTATTTCTACTAGCCCTGCTGTCTGTACCACGTCCATTACGGACACTATCATCACGATTACCACTGCAACCTCCAAGCTATGTTGGGCAGAGGGTCGAAACAAGCATGGTATGCTTAGTGGACACCGTCGTATAGACACAGATGCACCTCCATTCAATAGACGATCGATCATAATCTCCAAAAGGATATTCTCCTTCAGATTTAGAATAGGTGAATAACATAGCCTACCTAAGACTTCCTCACACGTGAACGTTTTTCAACATTTGGTGTAGGCCTATTTCTGCTTAATTTCTGCTTCAATTTCTGCAACA